>NC_058501.1:5454545-5757575 GCF_020382885.2 Scatophagus argus
GGGAAGGAGAGAACTACATATTCCAGATCTTATCAGGAGGGAGGTGGGAGGGGAGGGGGGGTGTACATACTGATCTTTGAAGGAGCTTATTACAGAGCAAGCTAAGAAGACAAGCACAGTGGTGTACTGATCAGAGGTATGCAAGCCAAATGCACCTGCTAGGTTTCACTATCATTCACAGAGTGTCAGTCAGTGTTGAGGCCCCTGACTGACGCTGGTGCAATCTGAACGTCTCCAAGGACATGATGAAAAAATTTCCACCTTAAGAAGCCTTTTCGTACAGCATTAATAATCTAATAAAATAGCTGTCTCCCATTTAGAGAAAACTTTTTAACAATGTAGATTGACTTATCTTAATTTTTGAACCATGTGGCCCATTTGGGAAGCAATGTCACTTTTTAGAAAACTGGCACACGCAACATGCGACCACGGTATTTTCAGGTTCAGCTGTTTTCAGAGATTAAGTTTTAATATCATTGCAAAACTGATACTGTAAAGTTCTCTTTTATTTAGTCAACAACAGACAATCATAATGCACTCTACACAAATAATATAACATTTTATATGAGATTTTCTACAGGTAGATTTCTGAAAGAAGCTTTTTCTGAACAAAATCCACATAATAATCTGTTGACAGGAGCAACAATTAAGCTGCAGGTCTGTAAACTGCAAATTGTTGAAAGGCGTTTCTCTACAAATTTGCTGATTTTTCTGTTTCCCTGCCACCTTCCACCTTTATTCTATTTGTTACTTTCCCCTTATCTGCTTATCGACCCTAAATTTACCTGAACTTTTTATCCAGGACAAGCCGGGGTCATCACTGTCAGCACCTGAATTGTAAGCTAATGACATTAATACCAGCTATACTACTAATTCATTAAATGTAATGTTAACTGTTCTCGAGCTCTCTAGCACAGCAGCTAAGGGTAAAAATGAGCTTCAATTACTTCAAACAATATGTTAAAAAAAAAAAAATCACTGCCAGCATTTGTATCAGTGTTAATGTTTTCTATAAAACTATCATCTCAGAAAGAGCAGCGGTATACTACACAGTTTGTTATAGGTATCGTTGCCTGTTAGCTTGGTTAGCAGTGGAGCCTAGGACAAGGACTATGACGGGATGAGAAGGCACTGCAGCACATTACTCTGTGAATTCAGGTTTTAATTCTGCTAAGCCCAAGGTGACTGTGGAAGGACAAACCAAAACATTTTTGGAGAGTTTTATTTAGTTTTCATCTTGTTCGAATGAAATGTGTTAAGTTAATAAGGCCGTTAAACTCATCTTAATTAGGTAACAGCTAAAAAAATTGAATCCAGATGACGTAGAGTTTTATTTGTTTGTTTTTATTATTTATTTTGATTAGTAAAAAATGAAGTGTAAGAATATTTTATTTCTTAGAATTTTTAAAAGCTAAGAGAGATTCTCAAACTCACTCACATAAGCCTACATCCCCCCAGCTGAAACTACAGTGCATTATTGAACAAGCTCCTCTACAGGTACAAAGTGGTATTACAACAAAGGAAGGGCCTGGGCTAGCTGGTTTGTGTGCTAACTTCAGTACATATCTGTGCAACACATTGCATAGATGTCTTTGGTAAAACACCATGTCTTCACATTCTGTTGATAAAGTAAGTTATCTGACAAATTTCACCTTCATTGTATAAAATTTAAAGTAAATCTAGGCTACAGCCATTGTCTCTCTGTCAAATACCTGTCAAATATAATTGCCATGTACATATGTTTCACAAAAAAGTGATTAATAATTAATCAATAATGGAACAATAATGCTAAGGCTGGTACACTCTAATCATGTCAGCTTACTATTGTGACTGTCACTTTATGCTATGTAAAAAATGGTATTTTAAAATCAAGACTACACTAAATGGCTTGTTAATATGAATATTTTTTTGCAGTACTGACCAGGGAGTGGAAGCAGCACCCTCTTCTATTCATCTGTCATCGTCCCCACAGACAAAATAAAGCCTACAGTAGATACGGAGCTTGGGGGTGGTGTGCATGAATGTCAGGATTTTCTTCTGAGGCTCCCAACTGAAGCCGAGGTATGCTCAGCATGTGATGTGAAATCTGTGTAATTTTTTGAAAGGCATCACATAATCAGAAGGAGTCAAAAGCTTTCTGGCAGTAATTGCCTTTTGGCCACAGACAGAATGTACAACACTTTGCAATCTTTCCCTGCAGAGATTTCTAACAAATAAAACCCAAGAGTGAACTCTCTCCTTTGCTGCTAAAATTTGCATTTGTCTCTGTGTATTTACACATTAACAGAGTCATTGTGTTGTGGATTTCAAATCACAATTTAACTAATATGCTATCTACTATACATTATCTTCCTAACTGAGTTTAAAAGTCTAGAATGAAGTTTTTATGGGCGAAGGCTTTAGAGAATTTGACTGGCTTGATAACATTTGTGTTTTAGATTTCACCATCTAAGAGGAGGTTGAAAATGGAATTTTTATGTACAGTACATCTATCCCTTTGATGTGGGGCCAGCTGCCATGTTGCACGAGGAAAACAAGCAATATACTGTCAAAAGATCTGAACCGAGATATAAGAGAGACGTTTTGATTTATAGTCTGATCAGCTCTCTTCTGTGTGAGCTGCATGATACACTCTTGCTCACTCTCCTTTAATTATCCCATCTTTTTCCTCTCTCAGAGCCCACTTTCATTTTTTTGTGTGTCTTCCACACAACCTTTCTTTCTCTTTTTTCCTCGTTGCTTTAACTTTTCTTCCTGTACCACACCCCACCTCCTAAACCTAGCTTATGCTCCCATCAGGGGTCTGGTTTGAGCTGTATCATCATTAAACCATTGGGTAGAGCAGAAGGAGGGGGCTAAAAGAAAGACAGCATCAACTTGGTAATCAAAAGGAATCACTGAGCAACATAACACAACACAAACGCACCCCACCCCCACAACCCCCTCCCGAGAATCTTCCTCACTCGGTTCACAGTTTGGGTGGGAAGGGAGGGGATTGGAAGGGGGGGTGCATAAAATGTGCATCGGTGTGTAAAGTGGCCCGATGTGTAGCGTTGTTGCTGATTTCCACAGCTTCACTCAACACACTCCTGCTGAGTTAATAATTCTGACCTCAGCTTAATTAAAATAACAGACCATCCTCCACTGAGAAAAAAAAAAGAATCATTTTGAGAATTATTCCAACTAATCGCTAATTAAGATTTAGCAAAAACAACAAGAAACCTGTCAAGGAAGATGTATCTATTTTTAGAGGATATTCTGAAGAAGCAGCAGCTGTCTGCGAACAGTCAGTCACAACCAAAGAGAAGTTCTTGAGGGAGCAATGTTACTGCTGCACTAGTAGACCAAGAGAAATCCGCTGAAACTGGTGCACACGAGGGCTGTGCTTCAATTAACATAACTGTGGTGCAGAAACAAATCCTTTACAATGACTAACCCAAAAAGAAAATAATCACATTTACATGTGCTTATTTAGGATCTGAGGGTAATGCACCCTTTTCTGAGGAACAAGTCATAGCATTGCTTCATTAATTGCTCATTTTGTGGTGTTGCACTTTTGACCGAGTAAGGTGAACAGGGCCAGAAACACAGTCACAACAAAATGATTGTGCTGTAATAACTGCGTCTTCTCTCTAGTCCTGAATCTTGGCCCCTGCTGCTGTGAGGGCTGTAATTCTGTAGCAAGGAGTGTTAAGAGGATATCATTATCATGTGTTTTCCGAGTAAGCTGCAGATTTGGTTAAATATAGTAGCGTTTTTTGTTTCCTCTCCTTTTCAGTTTTGCATTAAAGCTGGGTCAAGCCGACCCCTCCCATGGCAATTCTTTTCAAACGGAGCTGCCAAAGCGCCTCCTCTGCCACGAATGTAGCCAATATCGATGCCATGCTCAAAAACTGATTGAAAAGAGACTTACATGTTTCAAAGCATGCTGGGAGCTGGGGGCCAGGCGAAAGCCCAAAGTATTAGAGCTGAGATAGTCACCAGTATGCTATAAAAAGGCAACATATGCCCACAAGTCCAACAGAGCATTGGAGTGTAGAGTCTATGTTGTGATGCTGAAGATTTTTTTACGTGTGAAAAAAAACGTAGTTATTTTTTTGTTGTACTTTAATTTTGTAAAAAATACAAAACAAAAACAAACCTGTCTTTTCTGAGTGGAACAATAATTGAAATGTTAAAATAACAAGAAACAAAACTGAATAAAAGATTTAGTACAGCTGCGATGAAATTTTTAAAGAAAGTTGTTGGTTTTTTTGAATGAATCTTTCACTTTTTACTAATGATCTGACTTAATTGTCTGGATCATCCCTTTCACATCCTGCTCACAGGTAATTAGGTCACAGCACTGAAAACATTTGTGATCACTTTGACTTTATTTGGAATAAAACAAGTTTTGAAGGACACAGCAGCGCTTGTAGAAAAGTAAAAACATGACAGTGTTGATTAAGTTAATTAATGAAAGCATGATTTTATGAATCAAATTTTATTCTCTAATATTCAGCGATCTCTTCCGAAAGTCAGCAGATTTATGAAAAGAGATTTTTAATTAGTCCAAGTGAATGAGTAAGAAGTGTCTTGATTTTTTCAGCTGATATCCATAGTTTATCAGAAGATGATAAAAAAAGAAAAATCGCATTCAACCAAATCCCCAAAGAGTCCCATTGTTATCTCAGTATACTGTTCGTCTCGAAATCTGAGAGCATAATAGAAATTCTGTGGTGAAGTGTGGAGCTGTGCACTACGTTTGCATATTTATTCAGCTGTCATATCTATCTGAGCAGATCATCAGAGGAGATAAACTAAAGAGATGAGGGAATAATGGCTCTTGCTGAGAGGCTGCCGAACGATACGAGCATATTCCTGAAAAACACCAGGAGCTGGGTAAACAAAAATGTACTCTACAAAGCCATGCAATTCAAAATGAGTTGCGGTTAATGATGGTGATGATGGTGATGATAATGATGATGAAGATGCTGTGAATAAAATTTGAATGATTGAGAGTTTTAAGGAGTAACAGTGCCAACAGCACAATGTGGGCTAACTTTTTCTCTGTCAGTGAAATAAGAGACAACCTGGACATTTTCTGGGCAGAATTTTTAAACATGATATTGAGAGCAATCATTATTTACCCAATTATAGCACTGTTTAATGTCAAGCAGAGAAACGCTGACCTGCCTGCATCAAGTAAGAGTTGTCGGATTTGTTTCTTACATAGATGCAATGAGAACTGGTAAAGGATGCTCTACACACTGGGCAACCTTTTGTGGAAAATGTCCCTGAAAAGAACACAGCCCCTGACATTTAGTGAAAGAAGCCTCTAAGGTCATCCTGTTGATGCCTCTTGTGAAAAACCAAATTAAACATTATCAGGGGAGCGAGGAGACACGCAGAAAATGTTCCCTTGATTTACACTAGATACAGACAAATATCACTTTTTAAACGGGATGTACTTCTGTTGCACTTGTTGGAAACAGTGACCTTTTATTTCATCGCTGCAAAACTTAAATAGGCGTTCATCTACAAGTGAGGGTATCACGGAGACACTCGTGTCATCTACCCCTGAATGCATACGTACACCCGCCCCAGCGAGAACGGTATAGTGAGGACAGTTAATTGAACAATATCCAGGAAGTGACAAGAGGACAGAGAGAAGAAACTCTGCTCAATGGTGCCATCTAGTGCTTCTCGAGGGCGAGCCGGGACAAGCACCACAGTACAGTAAGAGCTCTCCCCTGCTGCTGCTGTTGAGGAAGTTTGGATAACAATTATCTGTTGTATTTGCATTAATGTGATTGCTTTGTCTGCAGACTCATCTGACTGCAATTATAAAGAGTAGCATTAAAACACTAATTAATTAACTCAATTGTGGGTAGATTGATTAATTCTAAACAAACACGAGATCGCAGCAAGCAAATGAGCTCTGGAGTGCCGATGCATCTGGGAGTGCTGCTGCAGAAGACATTTTGATTATCTGCAGACACATGTAGTTGCAAATCTTTTAATTAACACAAATAGATAGTGGGAGTGAGTTGGTTGTGCGACTATCCTGCTTGTTACTTGTAATCATAATTTGGTCAGTTTTTAAAAGAATGAGAGTGTGAATGTGGACTGTGGTTTTGAGACAGTGATCGAGAGGCAGCTCAATTATTCCAAAGTTGTGTTGCGTATGTGTGTACATTTGAGGGATGTGTACATACACAGTGTGTGTGTGTGTGTGTGTGTGCCTGTGTGTAACAAAATGGATCTTGACATGGAAAGTCATCACACAAAAAGAGATAATCAAATTATGATCAAAACAAAACAGATGGTCACATAAATCATCCATTCACATGTTGGACTGGTGCCTCTGTTGCAGAACAATGAATCACTGCCTATCAGTGCTAGAATCAAAACATAAGGGCTGTTATGAATACAAAAAGCTTGTCTTGTTATTATTAAATCCATATCGTGATGTGGACAGATCTAAGGTTCAACTGTTTTTGCAAAAAATCTGCACAAACCTGGTGCTGAATTATATGAAAATGCAATTTAAATTGTAGAATTTGATAAAAATGGTTTTCATTTTTTTCACTTTTAGTTAAAAATTATTTCCATCCATTAGAGATTTCTCCCAGATTCAAAACATTCAATTTTTATTTAGCAGAAACGCATGCACGCACCTTCTGTATCCATAAAAATCCTGAACTCGTGAACTAGATTTAAAAGGGAGCAGTCAGTCAAAGCACCCTTTCTCAGTGTGCTGTCAGCATCTGCACATGCAGAAAAGCCTAATCAGAGAGATACCAGTAAAGTGCATGTAATACTTTAGAGATTTAATGCAGTTTTTAATTGGATAGAGGCCCATTATTTTTCAATACAGAAGGGGCACTGAGGCACATAAAGCTCTTGAATATTTTTGCAAATCGTGTTCAACAGCATAATGATTAACCATGGCACTAAATTTGCCTCACAAAATGAAAAGCAAACTTCATGCAAGGCGTAATTTAATTGTTTCCCTTCACATTTTCTGCCTTCCATTGTTGGAAGCTTAACATTTTTAGAGTCTGCTTAACAGCTGCCTTGTGATGCTTGAGCTGCAACAATGTGAGTGACAATCGTTTTGAAGTAGCTGCAGACTTTTTACTGTCTTTGTAGGCCAAGAGTCATGGAATCTTACATCACTGTATGTCACATTTGAAGCTTCATAACATGGATATTTGTTTTTCCTATTTCAGGCTGCAAATTACCAGTAAGTACAACATTCAGTTGATGCCATGCATAATACTTAATGCTGTGATGTACAACTATTTATGATTTTTAGTTAACATCCCAAAAAAATCTATTCATTCTCTGAAGTCCTTATGACATAAATACACGAGATGTAGTAAAAATAAATAATAATAAAAATACATGCACTTTGTTATTCTTTCTTTTTTTAAATATTACCATATCAGATCATATACTAATCTTATTATGAGCTTTAGATTCTATACCAATATATTACATTCTAGTAATTGTGATCTTTTTGTACAATAAAAGATTTCAGTTGTCAGCACTGTGGGTCACATTTTCATTTCAGCCTGAGGAGAACACTGCCATCTGGGCTACAATTAGTGGTAATGCAACCCTCTGCTATTTGCGTGTGTGCATGAATATTCAAAATCAGGACCAGAATCAAGTTACTGGCTCATTCATAATGTGCTTACATGCTCTGCTAAGGAGGAGGTTATTTTAAAAAATGGTAAATATGCATCCAAAAGTGAAATAGAATAAAATGAATATTAAAAATAGAGTAGTTGGTATAAAAATAGAAACAGCCAATAAAGATGCGTAAAAACATTGAAGCTATGTGTGTTACAACCAGGACGCAAGTCTGGTGTGAATGTTGAGTCTGAATGTAGCCTGAAGACTGTTTTATAGCACAAAGAATATTGGAAGATTATTGTGAAAATGTAGAAAATGTAAATGTAAAATGAAATGTACAGGCTGTTGTATGTACAGCCCCTGCACACAGAAACAAGGTATATATGTCTACACATAACCTGTATTGTGAATAAAAGTGCCATAGCATCTGTACAACGGAGGATATTTCATATAAGTGGCATGTATAAAGTGTAGATACGTACATATGTATGAAGTGCCTCCATAGTTACTGGTTATTGTTCACTACTGCTGTAGTGACACATTCACATGGATGAGTGAGTTACCCATCAGTGTGTTCTGCTCTGTAGAGTAACTCTACTTGTGTCTGCCTGTTTTGTAACATAGCCCCTTGCAGTGTATGCCAGGCAAGATAAAATAAGCTGCTGTGACCTGGGAAGGACAGGTCTGTGCTGGATTTCCCTGCATGTTTCCTGACTCGACAGATGTTCAAGTACAGGAGGCGGGGCAGGGTGGTGTCGATGATCTGGTCCTAACTGTCCTTTTTGGTACTGGTCAAAAAAAAAGGTTGTAACTGATCTGTGTGGGAACAGGGACTGGTGCATAAAACAGTTCCTGTGGCAGGTTGAACTCCCTCTGCTGCCACAGGAAGTAACCTGTAACTTCACCTGCTGGTTCCTGTCGGTCGGGAAGTAGGTGATCAGTTGACAGGTGGAGGCTGGCAGGCTAAACCAACAGAGTTTGCATGCTGGGGTTGTGCTGCTGGGTTGGAACAAGGACAGCGTACATAGAATGATCAAATCTACACTAATCCTGGTCCAGGTGATCTGTTTTCCCATTAGGTCCACCTTCCACCTTCCAACCCCACCTGGGTTCCTTTTACAGCGTGTTCTTTGCCTGACTCCATAGACATGTGCTTTTGCATTTTTTTTTCCCTTTTAACCTTGTTTAATAAAATGAAAACACAAAAAAGTAAAAATGGAATATCTTTGTTCGTCAAAATGAAAGACAAGCAAGTGTGACAAGATTAGATTTTAATGAAATCTAATTAGATAAGAAATGTAAAGTAGAAACACAAAATTACCACATATCCTAGAAAGACCTCCTCTGCTTTACCAAAAGAAAATAATTAAAACAGCCAAAAGAAATGACAAAATGACAGATTTATAATCCAGCTTTTTTTCCTTTTGAGATCTCTAACACACATTTACTGTAGCCGCAGTGTGATGTGTGAAGTTTAGCACAAACACTGTAAACAAGCCTCTTTCTGCCTGAGCAGAGAGCACTGATAATCTGCCAGAGTATTACCTTATGTCACTTTGTGTGCATGCTGTGCCCTTCTAATGCCAGAGTTTTACTATGTCAACCCTCAGAGCTTTGCTCGCTGAATTTGAAAGCAGTCGAAAAGAAACTGACATCTGTGTTGGTTTGTAGTGCTGGTACAGGTAATAAAATGATAACAACAGCCTTCCTCTAAATCAAGCGGAATGGGAACTTTCCTCATTCAGCAACACAGAGACTTTTGAGGAGATGCCATTGCTGCCTCATTGGTTTTTCACTCCCTCTGATTACTCCTCTCATCTTATGTAAATCCTCTTAAGTCACATGTTATTGTTTATTGCAACTGTGAAGGTTAGGTGTTCCTAAGCCCTGTGCGTGCGCTTATCTCACCAGCGCATGCATCTTTGTCTCTCCAATGTGTCTTGTTTTCGTAATACACTAATGGATGAGAAAAGTTGTCTGGACTGATGCGGCGCAGACAACCAATCCACTGCAGTAAAATGCTAATCTCTCCCAGTGGCTAACAACTCTTCATGAAAGAGAGGCAGTTGCATGCTCCAGGGATATCACAGCATTATCAGAAGCCAGCTGTATTTGAGGATTTTTTTTTTTAAACAGTAAATAGAATCAGTTTCTAAACACACAATCACTTTTTTGACTAGTCAGCTTCCCAGCCTCCGTAGAGTGTGGCCATGTTTGAATGTTGGCACTGAGCTGGTGGCGCAGTGGTCACAGATTTTCTGAACGACAACCAGTTCAATGGTGTCCTCACGCGTTAGAGCCCAGACTCTGTGAGTGGTGTAGTGTGCCACAGCAGTATGGTGCCTGTTTTAATCGAACAGGGCCACGATAAATGACATGAGTTTTACCTGCGTTTTTCAGTTCTGAAAATGTCGGCTGTAAAAAAGTCTAAAGAGTGATGGAAAAGAGACAAAATGAGTTAGACGTAGTTAAAGTATGATTACATAACTGAGGTGACATTGCTGGTTTCTACTATTTCTGTGGTATTTGAGCTGAAGGAGAACAGGGCCAAACGCTGACTGTAGGACAGATCACAGGGTACTGTCTTTGGGTTCTTTTATTAGGTTCAGGTTTCACTGGGGATGGCATAAGATGACTTAACTACAGCAGGTGTAATGAAAGAGAGACTTCCTCTGGAGGACAACCTGAGAGACTATGAATATATTCATAGAGTAAAGGGTAAAAGGTTATTATTCTCAGTTTCTCAGCTATTAGCTAAATAAAATGTTGCTGCTCTTTGGCCCACTTTAGCTTCCTTCAGTATATAACAGCACACTGATCAATTACAGTGATGTGACCTGAGATCAGTTTTGAACAACTGTAGACTTTGAAATGTCAATAGTAATATTAGTATGTTCCATTGCTGCAACCTTTAAAATCCTGTTGCATGATCACTCAGATGCCAGTTTTGTCTTTCTAGTTTAAACTAATGCAGGCTAATACAACAGTCCTGCAATAAATTCTAGCTGTTGACACTGTGTTGGCTTTAATCAGCGGTAATTAAAATAATAAACTAGCAACTGGCATATTTTTTCTTTACAGCCTCTATAAGTGTTAAACTAGTAGATACCAAGATTTTCTAATTATTTTAGGAGTGCTAGCAGCTCTCAAAAGAAGTATTTAAGTCATTCAAAAACTGCTTAAGTTTGTGGATCTTTACATACAACCTTCTCAAAGCCAAACAGTGTCTGACCTGCTGACCTGTGAACTCCAGCAGTTTGGTATTGGAAACAGAACTCAATTAACAGACCTTCCAAACACAAAACATGTAATTCAGTATCTTGTACATTTAGAGACTAATGTGTTTGGAGAGCCTCGTGTTTAAAATCTCACTAGTTTTTTCAACACATTCATGACATTCCAGTACACTTCAAACCTGTCAAGACCCTCACACACGGATACTGCTCATTTTCTGCCCCCTAGCGAGTCAATCTAGTCATGATTTCAAACAAGTTTATGTTTGTCAAACTTTAAAACTCCAAATGCACGCAGTGAAATGAGAAGAAAAAAACTACTCATTAGGCTGGATTAACTAGTCGCAAATTGAAAGCCAGTATTCAGACCAAATTTGTTTCAGTTTGTTGTTTAATAACATTACAACAACAACAGATGATTTCACTTTACTCCCCTTGACAGACAGGGAGGCGGAGCCGTGTCTGGCACACTAACTTTGCTTTCATACACTGCAGGAGCTGAAATATCTGGAATGCTCGGGCGTAGACATCCATATCTCACATGAACTTTGGAGCTGACCTCCACCCGTTTAGTAAGTCTCTGAACATCACTCAGCGCTCAGTCAGACTCGGCCATCGGTTCGGTTTGCACAACATCTGACGCTGTAACAGGCCTGCACTCGAAGCACAGGGCGCACAGCAGGAATGGCACAGCCCAGCAGGATCCTGATAAAAGGAGGCAAAGTTGTGAACGAAGACTGCTCCGTGATCAGCGACGTCTACATTGAGAATGGCAAAATAGTAGAGGTCGGACTGAATCTCCAGATCCCGTCGGGAGTGCGAGTCATCGATGCCACCGATAAGCTGGTGATCCCGGGCGGCATCGACACGCACACGCACATGGAGCTGGCGTTCATGGGCACCAAGGCTGTGGACGACTTCCACATCGGCACCAAGGTGAACATACAGTACTCACACAGCATCAGGAAAGACAAGGACTGAGCTGCAGACACAGTCTGTGCATCACACAGTGCATCAAAGTAACAGGATAAGAACGGAAGTAAGCGGTGTTACCTTCACATTAAGACGCTGTTCTGATTTATTAATTATAGCTATTAAACAATTTTATTTTTTAACACAAGGTCCTATTTATTTACCCATTTATTTACTTAAAGTTAAAATAAACTTTTAATACTAAGAGGGGCATTTACTTGCACAAGCATTATACTCATCCGCATGATTACCAGCACATCTGTCAACAAATCTTTGAATTAAGTGAAAATTCCAGTTCCACTGTCCAGAAATGCTCTGTTACTAGTAAAAGTCCTGCATTCAACTTTTTTGTAAGTGAAGTTTCAGTACATGTATGAAAATGTAGGGTACTTAAAATACTAGAAGCAAAAGTAGTCATACCTATTAGAGTAATGTGTAATATGTTTATTTTATTGCTTATCACTTTAATGATGCTGCAGGACTCTTTTATTTATTTTAGATACTGCTGGGTTGCTTTTGAATTTTTACTCATGGATAAATATTAATTAATTAATCTACAGTACGGCATCATATTTGCTGTGTTGGTTATTTTTATTATCAATTTGAAACTGCAAATTAGGTTGCTTAACAGCTGAGTTTAAATATAGTATAGAAGTAGAAGTACAGAAATATGTAGTAGTAGAAAATGGAGATACTGAAGTATAGGTATCTCCAAATTGCTCTTAAGTGCACTAGCTTTTTGAGTAAATGTACTAGTTAATTTCTAACACTGCATGCTACATTAACCAGACTTTCCACTGTGTTACAGATGAATGTAAGCATAACTTTGATATTGAAGAATTTGCAGTATGTCTAATGTCCTGTGACTGGTGGTAAACACCTGTGTGATATTTACTGATGCATTATAGTGCATATTGGCATTTGATTAATATCTTTATTTAATGATCAAAAATATTTTGAGAGTGTTTCTGCAAAAACATTTTATACGTCAATTTGACATTCATGTTGCTTTTTCACTTTGAAGGTTTTTAACAAAATCTTGATCTTGTGTAATTTAACTTTAAGATTAAGTTATGACAAAGCACATAGTGAAGCACATAATCTAGAAGATGTGAAAAAAATTCTGAACAAAGACCAGCTTTGTTAGAAGTATGAAAGTCACAAGTTTTATAATTTAGGCATCAGGGTGACATGAAGCGGCTAACAGAGGAGCAAAGGCCAGAGTCATAATTTAATCAAAAATTAGTTATAAAATATTCTGGCAGGCCTTCTCCAGAGCATCAGTAGGCAATAATTATCCTACATGAATCAGTCAATTCTTGAAGTGTCAGTGCACTTGCAGCATTCAGAAGTTAATGTTTAACTTAAATCCGTGTGGTAACGTGTGTTTGACCAGGCCGCTCTGGCAGGAGGGACTACGATGATCTTGGACTTTGTCATCCCCCAAAAGGGAAAATCTCTCCTGGAGGCCTACGACTGTTGGCGTAAGACAGCTGACCCCAAGGTTTGCTGCGACTATTCGCTGCATGTCGCTGTCACGTGGTGGAGTGACAAGGTGAATGAACAGATCACCATTCACAAGCACAAAAAAAAAGTATATTGGCAAAGATTACATATATGTTTGCCAGTTCCAAATAAACAAGGGTCAGAAATTATTATTATTGAATTGTATGGAAATAATGCATGCACGTCTCCATACCCTTTTCTTCTCCAGGTCAAGGAAGAGATGCTGACACTGACCAAAGAGAAAGGAGTGAATTCCTTTAAGATGTTTATGGCGTATAAAGACGTGTTCATGCTGCAGGACTCTGAGCTATATGCTGCCTTCTCCCAGTGTAAGGAGGTCGGAGCTATAGCCCAGGTGCATGCTGAGAATGGAGACCTTATTGCAGAGGTTAGTATGAGCACAGAGTGTATTCATGGAAACTGGCAGATTGATGTTTTTTCCCATTTTTGTTATGTGTGTGATTTCAACTCTCACACTACTGCTGACCTGAGTGCTTCAAGAGATTTGCATGCTGCCACAGAAGAGCAGACTCCGTGACAGCAATAGTCACAGAAAACGCAGTAGTTTTCAGTAATAGCAAAGCTGAAAGTATCTTTCAAGAATCTGTAAAAAGTTTGAATGAAGAGACATTTCATTATTTTCCCTGCATATTCTAGGTCATTCAATATCCGTTTACACTGCCTGTGCAAGTAATGAGATTAAATGTTCAGAAAAGCAGTTTGATGAAAGACCAAATGTAGCTTTTGTTCTGTCCAGTGTCTAAATGTTTTATTTAGATGTGTTTATTCCAGGGCCTTTGTGCGGTGCTCAGTGGTTCATTGCCATAATTTGAAATGCTGCTATTGAAATGATCCACAATTAATAATATTAGCTGCACCTGTATGTTTCTGCTTTGAGAAGTCAAAATAACTATTCCTCATAATTAATTATTCCCCATAGATTTGTGTGTATTTTTGAATATGTATTCTCTCAAATGTCATGACAAAATTTCACCACTAGGGGGTAGCAAATGTCAAAAAAGTTTAACATGTCTCATGGTGGGGAGCTCTTCATTAATACTGACATTCAAAAATGTGTTTAAGCAAGCATAACTTTGTATTATTAACCCAAATTATTTTTTTGTGACAACTAAAAAACATCCATATCACTGTTCTATGAGAGTGAGACCTCGTACTTATTTCATGAAAATCTCTCCTGAACACAATCGCAAATGAATCTTTAATTTCACATTTCAGAAGTCTGCTACAGAAAATCTTTGGGTCAGAGGTCTCAGCTCTAAAACATGGTCAGATACTATGGGTTTGAATGTTCTCTATATATGTGATTGGCACTGACTTTGTATGCAGCAGTACTTGTTCATAAGTCAGTCTCTGTTAATCAGTCGAACAGCTCCTCTGGTCTCAAAGCATATGTAACACCACTATCTGTACATGTGTATAGTCTGTGAATGACTTGGGAAAACAAAATGAATATATATTAGTTGCATATATCATATAGAAAGCATGAAATATTCCCCTATTTGTTATAAAATAAATGCTTTATTGTCACTCTCATCAAATGTGCAAACCCAGATGGGAAGACACATTTTTAAATTATTTTTCTGTATATGAGGTTTAAAAGGATCTGAAGCAAAGGAAAAAATATTTAAAGGGAAAAAATGTCTGATTCGCTGTTATTGACATTTTTACATAAGCAGCACTGAGGTCTGTGGAACCCCAAAAATAAAGAATAAGAACTAGTGTAAGTACTGCTTTGAATGGTTGATTCAGGTTTTAACAAGCTCTTTGCTCTTTGCAGTATTAGTATTCAATACAATCTGTTTGGTGTCTGCTTGGACAGATACTGCTGTTGTTATTCTTCCATCCCCTTTAACCTTTCTCCTTCCTTGTTGTCCTGCTGGGACTCCACAGGGGGCTAAGAAGATGCTGTCTATGGGCATCACGGGGCCCGAGGGTCATGAGCTGTGCCGGCCAGAGGAGGTGGAGGCAGAGGCCACCCAGCGGGCCATCACCATCGCCCACTCTGTCAACTGCCCGCTGTATGTGGTCCATGTCATGAGCAAATCTGCTGCCAAGGTGGTGTCTAATGCACGCAGAGATGGTGAGCATGGGCTTGCTGCCACCTGCTGTTGAAACAGGGCAAGGTTGAGAGATGATGGCCCTACATGGCCTATTAAAGGCCAGAGCCAATATCAGTGTTCATATCCTTATGTTTTTCATGCTTAGAAAGTCCAGTATTTCAATGTTTCCATTTGATTTTTCTTCCTGTCATGGTTGAAAAGTCTGAAACACTTTAAACCCCTGGTCCACTATGATCATGTGACCTCAGAAACGGTAAAAAGAGAAAATGTATTTTTCTCTCTCTACAGGGCGTGTGGTGTTCGGGGAGCCCATTGCAGCTGGACTGGGCACTGACGGTACTCACTACTGGAACAAAGAGTGGGCCCATGCTGCTAGCTTTGTCATGGGTCCTCCCCTCAGACCTGACCCCAGCACCCCTGGGTACCTCATGGACCTACTGGCTAAGTAGGTGGAAACAAAAGTTTAGCAACCAAACAATAATGTCAGTACAGATTCTAAAAATGTCATTATGAATTAATAGTTATAACTGTTAGTATTTATTTTTATCTGCTATTTCCAGCATCTGTTCTGTCACTCATCCATCAAATCTTTTAGTGATGACCTCAGTGTGACGGGGACGGACAACTGCACCTTTTCTGTGTGCCAGAAGGCTCTCGGCAAAGACGATTTCACCAAGATCCCCAACGGAGTGAACGGAGTCGAGGACAGGATGTCTGTTATCTGGGAGAAAGGAGTGGTATGAGCCGATAGTGTGACTGCTCTTTATCGGTCACTGGTCAAGACTGAGATTTAAGTCAGCTATAATGCAGTTTCTTGTCATTAGTTTGATATGTCAAGAGGAACTAGGCTGAATAAAAAGCATGAAACAGGGCCAGCAACAACATAACCTCAAATTAAACTGTGCTTTTTGAGTTAAAGTCCCAATGTGCACATATCTTACATCAGCTGTAATGCATATTCAAAGCTGACTCATTTTGTATAGAGGCCAAATTATTAGGAGAATAGGCATAATCTTATCTGCTTTATCTGCAGATATCAAGTCATGAAGAATTGTCCAGCATTCTGGACCTTGTATATGCGTCCAGAGTAGACATGAGTCCACTGGACAATGTTTTAAATCCTACTGGGCATTACATAAATAAATTTACATCATTCAGTTTGTACCCTCCTCAAAATGCATTAAAGCTAAATATTTTACTTTTTCATATTTTTTTTTAACTGAAATACAAGTATTTCGGTTTTTGTACAATACAAACAGAAAAGGTAGTAAACTGTGGGAGCTGCAGATTGCAGCAAGGAGCAGATGATGCATTTTCTCACCGTTCTTGTGAAAACAGTGTTTTAGCCCGGCTGCCCCAAGGCCACTGGAAAGATTTACCACATGCAACACTGCTTACACATCACACATTAGTTGATATTTTGGCGGAAATTGTTGCCCGCTGCACAGTTAGCCGTTGACCTTTGGTCTGCTAATTCTCTATTTTGTTGTCATTCACTGTGGTATCTCACTCAAAGCAGCTGCTTTGTGCATTTCCTCCCCTCAGCAAAGTGGCAAAATGGACGAGAATCGATTTGTAGCTGTCACGAGCAGCAACGCAGCAAAAATCTTCAACTTCTACCCGCAGAAAGGCCGTATCGCCAAGAATTCGGATGCTGATGTGGTTATATGGGACCCCAAGATGACAAGGTGAGGACCCAACTGCAACCATTCAGCAGAGAAGAAGAAGAAAGAAATATGGCAATGAAAAACTTCAGTGCACATTCTGTGTGCTCTCACCTTTAAGCATTAAGTTTCTGCCCGTGCTATCAGCAGCTTCAACTGCAGATGGTGCTGCTGAAACACTGGGCAAACATGTCTTCAGGGTATCAAGCATTTGGTTGAATAAGATAAGGTTTCTAAAGTTTAGCAGTAAAGCTTGCTGGATATAGATACAGGCAGCTAAAAAGAGAAGTGATGCATCTTTCATCTTTTGCCATCTCAACACACACACACGCACACTAACCCGCCACGTAAGCTGATTACGTCTGTGCAGTATCCAGAGTCAGTATGTCATCACTTATCTATAGCTGCAAATTAAAGCACAACACTATTTACATATGAATCACATTCATCAGTCATTAAATAGACTGTTGGGATGATTAATTCTTTCCTAAATTTGGGTATTTTTTAGGAAGGTGATTAATTCTTACCCAAATTTGGGTATTTTTTAGGAAGGATTCTAACACACTTACATAAGCAAGATGCGCACAGCATCAGTGGGACGATGCTGACGGTCATGGTGAGGATCATAAAAATGACGAATATTTCAAGTGGGAACTAAACCAATTTTTCATAGTACAGAGCACACAGTATTAAGGCTATTTTCAGCAGGCAGCACATAATAACATACAACTCTAAATAAAAACTAATCATGTGACTGTTTCTTTCCGCTTTCTTATCATTCTAACCAAGTCCCAGATATGAAGCAGAGGAAGATGTGCTATTCTGTGGTGCACATGCACACATGCAGGCACAGAGGACAGTTTGCATTCCAGTAGCTTGCATACTGTAGCACTCACAGGCTTATATAACCCAGAATTGCACTGCACTGTTCTGTTTGCTGGAGTATCTGGGCTAAGCCCCTCAGGGAAGTCACTAACCACTGATGTGAATTGGAAGAGAACACATTACAGCCCAGTGTAATTTGCTGTAAATGAATTCACTGGTAACATTGGGAAAGCTTGTGTGAGACC
The DNA here is from genome assembly GCF_020382885.2 of Scatophagus argus. Classification (NCBI taxonomy): domain Eukaryota; kingdom Metazoa; phylum Chordata; class Actinopteri; family Scatophagidae; genus Scatophagus; species Scatophagus argus. Next base: position 5,472,695 of record NC_058501.1, read on the forward strand.
TGACACCTTCTCACTTCTCACTGTGGAGTGCTTTGCAGTATTTTGATCCTCTCAGGCCTGTCACCCATTGGACATGGTCTTTTTGTTTCACTGCTGCTGTGTGTTCTGTCTTTACCGTGTGTGCATGTCTGCTGATGTTATAATGCCTTTCAAGCATGAGAGCGCCTCATGTTTCATTGCTGCAGCCGTGAATTCATCTGTGAAACTGTGCAATTAATTGCCTTCAGCGTAAGTGTCACTTCATAACATCCGGGACCAGGGGCCACAAACAGTTGCATAACCATAAATGCCTCGGAAGCTCAGTCAATTGCCTTGTGTCTCATAATTAGGCTACTTGAATAATGAGGGTACATCTTGTTTCCGTCAGTGCACACTGGGTATGGTGTCTGGCTTTACAAACCAAAAGGAAAAGTGCCTGTGTGAATGGGGGAAAGAAAAAGTCATTCAACATGTTTCATGGAACTGGCTGAGTCAGACATATTTCACTGATACCTGCTGACTTAGACTTTTCAGTCAGATGTTATTTATTTATTAGACATCATCAATCTGTACTGTGCAGAACATAGTGTTGTAATTGGCTTACTCTTTAAGAGAATATTACATTTTCCAAGAAGTCATTCAACCACCCTGATGACCCTAATGTGCTCATTTAGTTACAACTACCACTACTACTACTGTCACTACTACTGCTACTGCTACTGCCACTGCTGATAAGGATATGCAATGGTTCTTTATATTTATAAACAATCATTTAATATTAACAATGTCTCACATGACTACTTGTAAGAGGTCAGTATAATGATGAACTCACAGGGAAATGTTACAGCCTCAGCTCCATAGAGTATGTTTGTGTCTTTCAGCTTATCATTTTCATTTTCCCTTTTTTTTTTTCCATTTTGGTGCACACCTTTGCAGTTTTGGTTCTCACCTCGTATCTTACCTGCCCAGACCTAAATGACATACAAAGCCAGAAACTAACTCACCTTGTGCAGCATGTAGAAGCTGGAAAGCCAGATATTTTCTCAGGAGACAGCGAAGACCAAAAACCAAGCATCATTGAAGTAAATAATAAAATACTAAGAAATACTAGGTTGGAAAGACAAGGAAAATAAAGTAGAAATACCTCATTAGAGTAGTAGTAGTATATTACAGTATTGAAATATGCATTTCTTGATTAAAACCTTTCTTGCCATTTATTTGAGTGTTTTTCGATAAATCATTCGAAGTAAGTGTTAATCATTTTTACCTCCATTGCAGCAGTGCTAACTTTGTTCGGATGAATATTTGTGTTGCATCAAAGTTTTTTTTTGTTCAACATACTGTTACAGCCTTTTTAGAGCGGACAGCATCACATGAGCAAAAGTTGTGAATAATACATTATAGTATATTGCCCCTTACTACAAAGTAAGTGAGCTGCAGTAGCTCGATGCTGTGTACAAGCACATCTTGGCCCGATTCAATCAGTTTCAGAGAAGAACAGAATGCATTATGGCTTCACAGTAGATTTACGTATGCTTGCATGCTTTCTTTTTTTTAGCTTCGGTATTCAGAAAGCATGCAGAGATTACCTCACTTACCACAACAGTTGACTGTGATAAAGGAGTTAAGTTAAGTAGCTGTCAGTAGCTGTTTTCCAACCTGTAGTTGTATCTTTGTTCCTTGATAGGAAGATCTCAGCCAAGACCCATCACCAGGCTGTGGACTACAACATCTTCGAGGGCATGGAGTGCCACGGCGTCCCTGTCATTACCATCTCCAGAGGCAAAGTGGTCTATGAGGAAGGGCAGCTGAAGGTGTCCCCAGGGCACGGCAAATTCATCCACAGAGAACCCTTCTCTCAGTTTGTTTACAAGCGAATCAGGCAAAGGGAGGAGGTCAGTCAAGCTCCACAAGTTTTATTACTAGAAAATAGCACCTCAATTAGTATAAGGAAACATGTCCTGAGTGTGTGTCAGAAATCACTCCTTATTTTATACATTTGATACATGAAATTTGCTTTAGGCCATTTTATTTTAGAATGAAGTCATTTTTTGAAAAGAAAAAAAAAACCTAAAAGACAATGAAACAATATGTGGTATCAGTAGTATCAGTATCATATTTTTATTTCAAAAATGGACTAAAACCTACAAAGAACTAACCTGAATCTAGATTTCTCTCAGGAGAAGGTTTTTAGCATCATTTATCACGTTGTTTTGGTATTACGGGCCACAGTTTTACTGTTTTTGGTCGCTCTCATTCTTGTCCGGCCGTGTTGAATATGTAAATAGGTTAATAACACACTGCCAGTATGTCGGTGTTTGGTATCAAGTGGCCAAGACAGTTAGTCGTCACTGGTTTACCTGACCTAGTAATAGGCCAGCAAGACCAGGCTGTGATCCAGCTAAGCTATGCTAGCTGTTAACTTGCTCTGTCTTCATATTTACCATACAGACGTGACAACAATGTCAACTTCCTCATCTAATTCTCGATTTCAGAAAATTTTAAGGGCATAATAAATGAATGGGTGAGGGAGTCATTTTAATTCAGATTTATGATGAATTTAAAGCAACTAGATCCTGATGAGACACAGAGAGGTATACACAAAGGTCACTTAACCTTTCTTTCTGCTTTGTATTTGGCCTGCAGGTGGGGAAGCCTACAGCTGTGATCAGAAAGCCCTATGAAGGCAAAGTTGTTTCTGTGTGAGCAACTGACCGAGAATATGAAAGGTGCTTTAAATCTCCAGCTGTGTGTCTGCAGCTACCAAAGCCAAAACAACTGAATGCTGTCCTACTCATAAACTTTTTTACTTTATTAACATGTGACTGTTTTTGCACATTTCTGCTAGTCATGTTCAGTCATTGTTGAAGTGTTGGTCTTCCCGTCAACTCCGACACTCAGGGCAATGCTCTGTTGGCTGATAATACCTTTGTTATATTTGTTTAACTCTGTTTCCAGTTCAGCTGTGCTCAGTACAAAGGTCAGTAGAGCCCACTTTGCTGCTGAAAATTACATTTGCTCAAACAGACATGATGCAAGTAAGCAATTAATTCACTGTAAGGCTTGAAAATGGGCCTTATGCTTCATGTCATTGGTTCTTTGCGGATATTATTGTTAACTGTGTCATAAAATCATTACCTGCTTTAGTTGTGCATAATCCTTCTCTTATTGGCTGTTTTTTCATTTTCAATTCTTAGATGCTTGTTGCCATTGGTAGCAGGACTGATGTTTCACACCCAAAAGCATCCTTCCCTTTGAAGAAATATTCATTAAGATACACTGGCATGCATGAAAAGCATTACGATTTACTTTGTTGACCCAGATTGACTGCGTATTTGCATATTCAGTAGGATTGCACATTATCACATGCACACCATCTATGCCCATGTATGGACATGCGTTCATACTTTCCCATGGTAAAAAAGTCTGTGGCTGTCACCGAGCATCATGTGGCAGCTTCCTATTGGGCTGGCATGCTGGCGTGGTATTATGCCACAGGGCCACTTGAGACATAATGTGAGCTTATCAGGTTGCCACACGGGTCAGTGGCAACGTATGAGTCACAGAGGACCTACTCATCCTTGAGCTGTACCACTTCCTTCCTCTTTTCCTGTGACTGTGGAAGTAATGGTGCTGGATTGTACGGTCAAGACGAAGTATTTCTGAAAATGGTGAGATGCACCTTTATATGTCTGTTGGAGAACTGGAGTTAAGGAAGTAAACAACAAGGAACACTGAGAACTTTGATTGAACTTTAAAAGTAAATTAAAAATTGAGGTAATAATCAATTCATAACTGAAAGTATTTTTTTTAAATCGAGGTCACAGCATTTTCAGCAGGATTAGAAAAATGTAGTCTAAACTGGAAGACGGTCTTTGTCTTTTAAAAAATTAGACCACATAAAAGAGTTCATACTTGTATTTTTACATTATCAAGTAATTCATGACAACAGGTCAAGAAGTTCTTTTTTAAAGTCAACTGTTAATTGGTGGCCTCCAACCACACTGTAATACGCTCATATTAGGGAGCATGTCAACAATCATACAAAGCATTACTCTTGGCTTAACGGTATTCACTTTTGGTAACTAATTATAACACAACATTATAACAATGCAGGAAAACACACAAAAAGGGAAAAGAGATCTTTTTTTATACATGATTCTGTTGCCCTGGTACATGCTGGAAGGAGAATAAAGAATAACACTTTTAAATTAGATGATAAGAATAAACCATAAGTTAGAATGAACTAAATAGTTTTAGGCAAATGGGATCAAACAATATACATTAAATCAGCTAGAACAAAGTTGTTCTTGGGAGGCAAGCTGATGGAAAAGTGATATGAAGGAACCAAAAGGTTAAAAAAAAAAATCATTAACACCCGTGAGATGTTAATGAACAGTGACATTGTGTAAGTGGAAATAGGATAGTGCTGTTCGCTGCACATGTAGGGGACATCTGTCTTCGATTATATAAGCAAATCGCTGTTCTACTCTCTGCAGGGAAGGGTCACACTTGGAGGTAAAACACAGAGACAGACCTCTGCCTTTTTCTTTGTCGTTCAAGACAAAATGGTTTAGTGCTAACAAATGGTAGGATCCACCGCTTTCATCATGTGTCCATAATTGTAAATCGCTAAAATGAAGCATACAAGTAGTTTATTTCAATGCCTCGAACAAGCCCAAGAACTCTGATGAGATTAAATAAATTTCTTTGATTACTGTGGCATCCATCTTAAATATCTACAGGATGTTCTCTTAACTCATAGATTATGCTGACAGTTTGGGGTACACTCCTCACAGAATACCGTCAGCTGCTTTGTTATATAATGAATATGATGTAACGAATGTAATGTTACTGAGTGCACATTGAAGCTAAATTGGAATGAATCAAAGACTCTGCATTTATGGTCTATAATTTGATTTCTGTAATCAAAATGTTCAATCGATGAATCGTTGGCTACCATTGCTGTCAATTAGCACACTGACCACCTTATTAAATACTATAGCCTGCTAAGGAACAATTTCATCGTACAGGTAGAAACAAATATTGTCTCTGAGCAGTACATATTTATTGTAAAAAAAAAATCATTCGTATAGAAAATTACTGTATCTATACATGTAGTTAAAAAAACACGTATACAAGATCACGACACTATTCACTCACAAATAAAATCACACACACACACGCTAACACAGTCACAAATATTATAAATTAGAAGTTTAAAGTCCCTTTTAGTTTGAGTTTAAAGACCCAGTCGTTTTCAGTTTATTCCAGTTACAAGGTGCATACTCACATCTTAGCTTTTCCACCCCTGAATTAGTAGGACTTTTAAATTTATCATAGTCTGATCTAGTGTTATAATAATTCAGTTGTTTCCGTAACTGATATCTCCATAATCCAGTGGCAGTAGCACAGTGGATTGTATAATGGTTCCAAATTCTGAAAAGGCAAAAGAAAAAGAAAAAAGCTCCCTATACTGCACTGTATCCATTTGATTTCTATGATCAGCTGTGAACATCAAAGCTGACTGCACTTTGGAAATGAACACTTTTTGTATTTTTGGACTTTAAAACAAGCTTTAAATGAATAAAAGGGGTCTGGAGGTCATCAAAGTGGACTGAAGGTTTACAGTATAGATGGTATCATCAAAAGAAAAATTCAGTCGTTCAGTTTGAAAAGTAATATTATTTATATAAAGAGTAAATAACAGAAGGCCTAATAGTGGTCCAAGTCATGGTCACATCAGGTCTGAAGTATGATGTGACCTTGTTTTCGTCCGATGAAGCAAGTAGTTGAGATCTGACCAGAGATTTCTGACTGACAGGACGTTTATAGACATAGACTGATTACCAAAGAAACTACCTGCTGTTTTGAGGGATTTTGAGTTTGGGGTATTTCAAAGTTGAGTTAAAAATATGTACAACGCTGCAATAAGGAGATCACTGAGGTGCAGAATCTATTTGCTTTCTTATTTGCCAAAAAACATCAAGCATCATGGATCCTTTTTGGGCCTGAAGAGCAGAGGGCACCAGAAATGTGGCTGAAATGATAAGAAAAAAAAAAAAGATTAGATTTCACCCTTATGCATCATACACAAAGATTTACCCACAATATTCACTAATGCCTACCTTTAAGTAGAGTGATGTGAGGAGGCACATCCTCCTTTTTAACCTCTTCCTAAGGATTTTGGCATGCAGGTATTCCACTCTCGCCTCGGCAGCTGTGGAGAAGAATCGCTCACAGACCATCAGCCTGAGCTGGGCCACTTTGGCAGCCATCAGACCCATAACGAGCAAGGTGAGCAGGATGGCAGCCAAAGGAGCTACAGAGTCATAGAGCAGCAGCTTGGGTTCAGGAAGACACTTCTTTTCAAACAGAGTCACAGAGTAGGAAAAGTCTTTTTGATGGGTCTCCTCACCAAATGTTATACCTACTAAAGTTGCAATCTCCTGAGAAGATAAACAAATAAATAATCAGTGGCTGTCTGACTGGAACAACAGTTGTAAATGTTCTCACGCACTCACTAACATACTTACTTTAAAGCTCATTAACAACGGGACATGGAATGGCTCCAGCTCTGATAACTTTGTTGTTAGAATATCAATACAACAGTACAGTAAGGCATCAAGAGTTATAAACAGGACCCACGCTACAAAATGGGAAACAACTGGAACACCAAATTTCAGCATGGCTCTCCCCTCTCTGGTAGTGGGACGGACGGAGGGGACAGCGGTGTACAGCTTCTCTTCCTCCGGCGTGAGGGGCAGGACGTGGGGCTTTCCTTCCGCCTTCTGCTTCTCGTCAAAATGAACAAATCTGCTGCTGATGAATCTGTTATCATATTTCATGTCATTGCAGAATTTTTTTATGTGCAGGGCTATAAACATCATGAGCACGAGGAAGCTAATAGCAGGGAACAACCTTTCGGCCACGGAGGAGACTGTGTTCATAAGAGACTGTACGTACTTCACAGTTTCGTTCAGCTTCTGCTCTGCTTCACTGAGTCTCTCCCTGAATTGTTCTGATTCCAGTCTGGGTGAAACCTTAAGCTGAGGGTCAAGGTTCAAAACCCCTAAGTCTGTAACTCCCTTCAGCATATATCCTATCCAATTCAACATCTTCACATAGTTACGGAATGGAGCAATGACGGCTGCTTTCTTGGCTTTCAGGTTGCAAATCATACCCTTGACCAGGCCTGTGAGGTTCTCCAAGGTATTGCGGATATTTCTAAGTACCACTAAACTGGTCCCAGCAGTCAAGAGCAGGTTCCGACTCTTCTTCATGAAAACAGAGATCACAAATAGAGTTCCTAAGCATCTCATCCTCTTTGATAGGAAGAGGGCAACTGTTAGTAGTATCCCAAAGCAGCCAGCAATCCCTCCAGCCACAGCTAGCTCATAATGCAGCGTGAAGAGGAGGTACAGGAGGAGCAGGGAGCTGAGCAGGAGGCTGGAGAAGCTGCAGGTGAGGAGGAGGATGAGAGTTGTTTGAAGGCCATCCCTTTTACCAGTCAGAAAAACATCCACAGACAGACAACCAATATCCTTGAGGTTCTGCTGTACTGCCGTCCGTGAGACCAGCATCCTGGACATAAGAGGGGAAAACCAACACTGGAGTGCAACAGACAAAAGAGAGTTTAGATGAACAAATAGTTGCAAATGATATCCACCATTTAATGTTCAACTATTTGGCTTAAACTTTCTGCTAAATCTGATTTTTAATGTGAAACATTACACATTAATTTAATAAAATCACAAAGAACAAACCTGCTGTGTAAAGCTGGCATCTGTTTTCATGCATGCAGTCTCCTTAAGTACTGGTAAAACAGGAAGTCTTCTGTCGCCTCAAACCTCAGACATTCGTCATTTCCCAGTCATCCCTATTTTTTCAACCAAAAGCAGAAGCACACAGGAGCTAATACTTGGTATTTTGGACCCCCCCCCCCATCCTCCTCTCACGCAGTCAGAGGAGGACAACTGTAAGGAACCCAAAAAGAACCAGATTCTGCTGTAGTCACAGGTTCACCAACTTGTCATCAGTACAGAGCAGGATGACGAGGACAAAATGAGGACTGACGATGGCGACCAAGGCTTTTTTTGACTGGTGCAGAAAGACATTCTGCTGCTGTTTCCTGTCTGAAGACATGGATGCGATGAGTTTTAGGCAGGTACCAGCACAGATAGCAGTATTGATATTTGAGAGTTCTATGTATATGATGAAGTCTTGGCCTATGAATGTAATGAGAAAGTGTTTGTTTATAAAACTTTTGTTGCACCAATCTAAGGTATGTAATTCATTTTTCCTCATGAACCCATGTATTTCAAACATAAGTACCTTTAATTTTATACTGTCATAAATAAATCAAAATATTGATGTCAAAATCACACGTTATTGTTCATGGATCGCACCTCCAGCAAACAAATGATTTGTTTAACACTAGAGCAGGTTTAAACAAATTTTAACTGCAGCTACCTACTCGTGTTTGTTAAAATATGATCTAATAAAATGTGGTGAATGATTATTGAATAAATATTGCTCACTAGTTTTGCCTTCAAACTGCCTTCATCAAGCCCAACACAAATGCCTCGATAGGGTGGGAGCTCCACAAAGGGTGGAGGAGGAGGAGGGGGATCCAGGGACGATATGAAGCTATCACCCCATCCTGCAGTTTGATGAAGTCACACCAGGAGACAATGTGAGCATACAATGTGGATTTAGTGATAGAAAAGGAGAGGGAAGAAATCCAGGAAGACACACGTCACACAAATAAAAGGATAACTGAGATGACAGTGAGTGTTTTATTTCATCCCTTCTCATTCGCTTCTCCCTGAGTATCCTGATGCTCGTCTTCCCTCCCCGACTGTCCACTTGTCCATCTTTTTTTGCCTTCCTTATTAAGTTGCTGGCCACTGGACAGGATGTGTGGGGCTGAGTTAAGGATTGGTCAGACTACGCAGTCCTCAGACAGCCCACAGTAACAGGCTCTGATATTGTCACATTATTTGTTATCAAAAGTTACTGCTCTTATTCAGCATTTTGGGAGCATGACCTGTAGCAGGGACTAATAGCCAGGACCTTTCAGCTTCTGCTGTATTAATTTGGACAACTCTGTTTAAACATACTTCTGAAAAGACTCCAAACAAAGATACTTTTTACATACTTTCTCTGCAGTTTCTATAAAAACGATGAAACACTTGTCTGTGTATATCTTATCACCCAACACTTGGCATCAGTGTAATATCAATTTTTTATTTTTAATTTGAAAAATAACTTACATAAATCTCTGTACTCAACCATACTTAACCAAGACATAGCCTTGGCATTAACACATTGCACCAAAAAGAGAAAATTAAAAGGCATTCAAAAGGATAAATAACATATGTCTTTGTCATCATGTGAGGCATTTTTCCTGTTCCAAAAGAGCCTATCAGTCTTTTCATGGTAGCTTGTTTATTCAAATCCTGACATCTAAAGGTATGTACAATGAAAATTTAACTGAAAATATACTGTAGCTTGTTACAGCGACAAGGTCTTCTTGGACATTAAAACGTATTATCTTCATATGGAAAAGGAATAATGCCTCAGTTCATTTTCATTCAGACATACTGCAACTATAAGATTCATATACTTCCCAGACATGAGAAGTATTTATAATTACTAAAAATAGAAAATAAAAAATAAACTGGTCTTGGCTTTTAAATAAAACTAACAAAAATATAGTAAATTAATTTCATTTTCATTAAAACAAGAAAAAAACATTTTCTGTGGCAATATCCCTTATTTGAACTTGTGATTAGCTCATCTTCACAAACAGCGCCTGTAAAATTGAACCACAGCAACATACATATCTGGCATGTTTGCTGCCTCTTGATTAGGTATAGACCTCTTGCTGTACCAATACAGATTATTTTTGCATGTTTGTCAACAATACTGAAATAAAATACACTTGCAATCACAACTGTTTCGTCAACCTCCATTAAATATAAAATATTTTCCTTGTCACTTTTTTTTCTGAAAAACCTGAAAGAAAATATGAACTTGGGGTGGAATGTTTTTGTTGAAACGTCAATAGTTGGCCGTCGAAGACCAAGAACTAATTTGCTGTAGCGTTCAATTTAAGGTGAGGGAGAAAAGTAATGAAGTTGACATGCACTGTACAAGAAACTGCAAAAATTCCAAATATCATCTTTATCAAAACATGCTGAGTTACTGTAAGGTGTGCCCAAGCCATGTTGCAGAAAATCCTTTTCAACATGCTTGTTAAACAAATCAGATCTAAAATTAAATACATACTGAAACAATACAGAACTGTAAAATAACCAACAGTCCTAAAATCTGGACAATATCAGGGGACTGAACAATGGTAGCGATGAGTAGTACAATGAGAAGTACCCTGGGACAAGGAAGAAAAAGAGAAACATGTACAATTTGCACATAATGTTTATCTTTATAAGGCGTGAGCCTTTTACAATGAAATAAATAATTTACATTTATTTTCATTATCACTTTTTGTCACATAAACATTTTCTGTTAAATAATTCCAAAAGTTTCCTTTAAGTTTCCCTTATCTGCATGTCTGCAAAACACAGACTCATGAATGGTCTAAAGAATGATAAACAATGTTTGTTTTTGTTTTTTTTAATCACAATGTTGCATTCACTCCCCTTGAAAACCATGCACTAGTGAAATTTATCTTTAAAAATAATATAAATTGTTGAAAATGGCTGATCTGTTTTATTTATTTTTCTTCATCTTTTTTGCAAGTTGCAGCCTCAAGAAAATAATTTTCTTTTTTTTTTTTTAAATTCAGCTAAATTTGTGTCCATGCAAATGAACTAAAGAGGAAAAAAATATTTTCTCATTTAATTTTCATACAATATATCAACAGAGAAAGAACGATGGTAGATTGTACATCTTTTCATGGAGTCTGTATCATTACTGTATATTCTGGAGTGTTGATGCTAGCCACTTGAATATTGCCTTACTAACTTTGAAGTATTTCTGGTGATTTACCAGCACGATTTGATTCAGTACATAAACCTAGAGTATGTGGGGCATTTCTTCTGGTGTTTTGGGAGAGTGTAGATACAAGCTGGGACACACCTCACCTAAAGTGATGGTCTCCAAAACTCCATCTAAACAGCTAGGTCTGTTGGCGTGGCGTGACCAAGCATCTGATTAGAAACACTGTCACCCCCTTCATATACAAGTACACTGACTTTAAAAGAAAGAATAAACAGAACAGATGAAAACAAAGAAAAAAAATCAAAGCAGAACATTTATTTTTCATTCGAAAAGGGCTTCTGTAGAACTCGTTTATCGGTTCCCAGGACTGACCCCCATGGCTTCAAATTGGATGAAAACCTGGAACTTACAGATTCCTCGTGCTAAGGAGTTCATTCCAGCTTCCTCCAAAACAACAACATCAACACCCGGCAATCCCGGTCACCAGGCGCTTGCAACACGCTTCGCCACGTGCACAAAGTGCGCGATGTTTTTGCTTAAAACACAGGATCACGTTTGCACCCCTAGAAACAGGCTCAGAAGACACAACATCAAGCATGCAGTGTAACCGGGGGGCGTGACCTGTAATCGCAACACTGGCTGCTACAACAACGCTATCAGTCCACACGCTGCTATGATCGAGAGAAACTGTCCAGTGAGGATTGGGAAGCTCTTCTAGTCAGTGGGGCCAGAGTAGGGTCCACCAGTGAGGAAGGAGGAAATAGCTTGAACCAGCCAATCACCATGTTGGACAGGTCCAGCTCATCTAACAGTATCTGAACTGCTCCCATGAATGATTTATGGTCCATACGTCCATAGTCACCCCAAACGATGACCTGCAGAGAAGAACACAGGAAGAAATTAATCAAAAGGATGAAACAAGTTGAAACAGTGAGACATATGTAGTCATTTCAGGAAGACTGATTCTGGCCGTCTGGTTTCATTACCTGTAAAACCTTCCCTCCCGGACTCTCCTCAAACGGCAGTTGCTGCTGGTAGAGAGGATCCAAGGTTTTTCTTGCTACTTTTGTTTTCTTTTTGGCTATGCAGACTCCGTTTTCCAAAAGGTAGACCTTTACATATGGTGCTGAGAACAGAAGAGAAGCAAGAAAATTTCACAATATGCATAATCCCCTAAAGAAACATGGTTTTTCATCCCTTTTATTTACCATATATCAACATTTACATTGGATTTATGAGGTAAGTAAGGCATTGTATGAGATAATGAAAGTTTCAATTACCTGGCAGTGCCTTGGAACCTGGTTTTCCCACAAGGCCACGGGCTCTGATGACCTCCACTTCCAATGCTCCTTTCTTCTCTACCATACCAATCTGGATGTCACCTAAACAACAAAAATAAGAAAAATAGCCAACTTTAAGCACACTACTAATGTGATATTTATCAGCATATGTAAGATCTAAGTATATACTTATAACTTATAACATCACCAACATTTTCAATTCTAAGTGCAAAGAGCTATTTCAGTGACTATCAAGCTACTATGTAAATGTATTGTATAAAGGGATTCTGTAGGCTCTCACCCATAGGTGGAGTGGCCAACGTCTGTCGTCCGACCAGCTGGGCAGGGCCGAGGCCATCCAGGAAGTCACTGAACTGGGCATCTGAGGAGAGCCTCACACCAGGGAAGATGAGACTGGAACAGAGAAAGACACATTGGTTGTTCATATAAGACAAAGCTGCAGTCGAGCTATTCTATAGCCTATAAGATGCCATGAGGAGGAGTGGATCCTCAGAATGTAAATCCTTGTCTCCTTACTTTCCCTCAGAGCTGTAGCTGTTCATGCTGCCATCTGTGGACTCCCGACTGGCCTGCCGAGTCATCCTGCTCCTCATCTCCACCGCCAGGCCGGTCTCTGTACTCCTCTGGATCGTGCTGCGTAACTTCTTACCTCCCGCTTCTGCACGCAACAATGACACGCAAATGAAAGAGAGATGAAGAGAGAGAGAAAGAGTGACAACGGTTGTCAGTCGGGGACACTCAGTTATGTCGTGACTCATACAGCGAGTTGCATTCACAAAGATTATTACTGACAAACTCGTGTTTTCATTGACTCACTGAAAAATCATTCCAGGAGGAAAACAGAACACAAGACATAGCTTGTTTTGAGAGGGATCATGACAATTTCACTGTGACAATCAAACAAGGTCATTTTGACGGCTCCACAGAAAATGACTCTGTGTATGTGTTAAGCTCAACAGTGTGTACAGTCCTCCCCTTGTCTGTGCTAAGATTGCCCAAGGAGGTCTTTTGGGAGCCACGCTCCACCTGCAAACATCCAGCATCTGCCCTTCATCCTAACTGATCCAAGATGACAGCTGACTTGCCCCATTAGCCCTGCTGTTGCTCATCTCCACCCAGCCTTCCTGACAGCCTGCACGTAGGGCCACATGGCTGCGCCTGTGGCAGGCGTACACACACCTACATTAAAGTCTGAATGCAACCAGCACAAACACACAACATTGCTACTAAAGGGCCAGGAAATTCTCCCTCAACAAAGAGGCAGTCATCACATCACACAACAAAGATTAGGCAGCCAACTTTCACTAAAAGGTTGCTGCTAATATTTTAGTTATTGAGTTCCTTTTTTCTTATCTGTAATCAAATAAATGCAAAATGAGGGCACCACGTTATTTCCCAGAGGTCACACAGTAACTACAAAGCCATATAAAAGTAATAACAAAATAAGAGCTATTATCAGCTCACCATGTGCAACTCCCAGGCTGTGATGAAACAATCAGCCACTTAATGGTTTGTGTGGATGAATCACATCTAGATTGCAGTATTCCTTATCCAGCCTCATCAGGCTGCCTTCACTGTCTCCTGCCTCTTCTCCTCAGGGGAGGAGCTGAGGAGAAGAGATATGGTCCTATGTCCTGTCTCTCATAGACATAAACACACATGAAGCCCTTCAGCCTTGAAATCTCAGTTATTCAGCTGGCCTCCACCTCCTCTCCCTGCTCTTCACACATTACAAAGAGACACAAAGACACGGAGGTCGCCTCTGACGTCTGCAAACGGAAGCTCATAGACCTCCTCCGCCAATCAGTGGCCAGTTGGATTTTATCAATGACCATTAAAAACACACAAACAAAACAAGAGGAACCTGGTTTCCTGCTTTCTTACACAAATTGCGATATGCACATGTTAGCATGTTACACAGCTGATAAAACTGAGATATATGCAGTGTGTTACTGTGCTTACTCTGATGAGCTTATATAATAACAACTTTACAGGAGTTACTGTAAGCAAAGACTGAGATTTTTTTTTTTTTTAATGTTCTCACCATAGCACAGACTTTAAAGATCAGGACTCTAAAATCCTGTACCTATGTATACATATCACACAAATATGAATCTCACTGCCACATTTAAAATGATGTCAGATAAGGTAAATGTGCCAAAGACAGGATCACCATCAACACTGGTTGGAGAATTTTTTGGCCAAGCACTTTTGTATCTGTAATAGCTCAAAGCAGCAGTGGCCGAAACGTTAGGCTTGTCACTCAAATCTTGAGTCTTGCCAGAGAAGAGCTGCTGAGTAGCCAATAGTGGAAGTATAAGCACAAGTGTGTGTGAAGCTGTTCAGAAGTTAAAGAAGGGATAAAAGAGCAAATCTTCTGTATGGCAAATCCATGACCTATTCTAAATAAAAGTCTACTGCCACTGGAATAGGAAATGATGAGAGCATCTTGGGGGGTCTAAATATAAACACATGCAAGAGGCATCATCACTACTGACACAGAACAATTCTGTAATCCTAAGATAAATAAATACAACCACCCACAACATACTAAGCAGTGATTCACTCCAGTTACTGAATCTTTTGATTTCATTCCCACAGTCAGATTTAAAATCCTCATGAGTAGAACATAACAGTAAACTGATTAGTTCCTATAGCATCACCATCTCTGGCAGCAGTAGAAACAATAGAGCCAGTATGTGTGAGTCACAACAAACTGATAAATGACTCATTTTTAGACATAGATATCAACTTTCCATTCATGATAGAGTACACACAGCTCAAGTATCTCATTATTATCCTAATTAAACTACACTGTCATCCTAATTAAACTAATGAATAATCTCCCAACATGCCCCAGTCTTCAACTTCCCACTAATCCCACATCCATCTCCCTCTCTGCCAGTTTAAACAGCGCTGCACAACACTTGAGTGGATGTCGTCTTACCTCCGTCCTCCTCATCAAAGGAGTTCATGCAGGGGAAATAAACAGCCAGCGCTTCGAATGATGCAGACAGGCTCATCTTGCTCTGGGAGCGTTGGATGCGCATCCCAGGAGCTGCAGCAGAGGTATCGTGCCCCTGCCTGCCCATGGTGACCGGCGACCGTCCTTCTCAGTGCAGTAAAATCGAATGCGCTGGATGTCAGCTTTGCCTTCTCTAGCTGATCTCACTGGTAAAGGTTTGCAAATCAATTCAAATCTAATCTGTATGATAAATTCCTAATCCTTACAGTAGACGACTCAGTGCTGTAGGGTCTGTGTTATCATCTAGTCTGCCCCTATGTGCTCTGTACACTGCATCTTAGGGGGAGCTTCAGAAAAGCGTTGCTTCAGTAGCTGAGTCTTGTGCTGTCTGGGTCTGACGTTCCTGCTGCACCTCTTTCTTCAGGGGGGGAGGGGAAAGAGCCGCATCGCGCTCCACCAATCAGAGAGCCAGGCTGCTCAGGCGCACCTCGGCTGGCTCTGCGGGTGATCGCGGTCTACCCAGAGATACTGAGCCCCCCTCCCCAGTCTTTCTCACCAATTTTTTCCAACTCTTATTCTATCATTTGCTTTCTCTGTTTCCCCCCTCTGCTTGCTGTTTTGTCTCTTTTGTGCTATGCATCACTGCTATTTTCCTTTTCTCTCCATCACACCCCCCACACTCCATCTTATCCACAGAGGCAAGTGAAAACAAACCGTCATCATGTCTGCCAACAGCCCTGCTGCTCTCTGGATGGCCTCAGCCACATGGTGATCACTAGAAGTTCACGTGCCAAACTCTATTACTTTATTTTTCTCTCGTCCATAACTACCATATCGCAGCTGTGTTGTGTAGGGAGGGAATTCACTTTTGTATTTGTTGGATCTTTTCATGGTTGCTGAGAATGATAAATCACGTGGTTGATTATATTCACAATTTTTACCTCAAAATCTCATCTGTCTTTCTTTCACAGTTTCTGACACAGTTATGTTGTGTTAAAGTCAGTTTTCCTTGAACAATCACAAACCAAACTTTAAAGCAATCAGACCAGCTCTTTGAATTAGGACCAAACTTACCTTAACACGAATGTTTTTTCAGTCTATTCTACCATTTGTGCACAACTAAGGCACAACTCACTCTATTTAAACAGTGCAGAGAAGAAAGGCACAGCAAGTGGCACAAAGAAAAAAGGTTTCTTCATAGGTGGTCTCTGAAATACTGATAAATCTGCTATAGCTGGGTAGTACGTAAAGTAAATGCATGGCTTTGAGCTAAACTTTAGGCCCTCTGCTCTCAGTCATAACTGCCACTTGCTAAAATATTAAGTGAAACTATACTGTTTTGACACATTACCCAAAACCAACTCTGCTTTTTTCTCTGAGCA
Source organism: Scatophagus argus (assembly GCF_020382885.2). Taxonomy (NCBI): domain Eukaryota; kingdom Metazoa; phylum Chordata; class Actinopteri; family Scatophagidae; genus Scatophagus; species Scatophagus argus. The sequence goes on from NC_058501.1 coordinate 5,489,287, forward strand.
TGCTTTTGGCAGAATAGGCACAGCCCAGGACAATTATGGTGCCCCTCTGCACTGACATAAATATAGCAAGCTCCCTGTGGTGTTATAGCCGAGGCAGAGGGTCCACTTGAAGAGACACTGCAGCCTACTTCCATGAAGGAGCCTCTAAATGCATGGCATCAATTTGCAGGTTTCATCTAGGTCAGCTCAGCAAAAAACTTCACTTTTACAGCCAGAGGAAACTGGACAAACATTTAGGGTATAACAAAGGATATCATTTTTGGTCCCTTTTTTATTTTAATTTAGTCAGTACTTTATCACCAAATACCTGTAAAACTAATTACATGCCCATCAGCTTCAGCTTCTCTTTAGGGCTAGTTAGCATATTTTAAGATATGTAAACACTAAACTGAACATGGCAAACATATGTGCTAAACATCAGCCTGTTAGCACTGTTATTGTGAGCATGTTGCCCTGTTGGAGTTCACATTTCATACACAGAAAGTTGTACCTAATTATAGCCTCACAGAGCCGCCAGCAGGACTGCAGCAAAACGTATTAGAGCACTAGAATTGGCTGTTCAATGTAACACTGTCTATTCAATATCCTTACAATGTATACTGTATTATAAATACAGTCTCCCACTAGCTGCTGTATTTTGGTCAATTGGCCATAAGACTATAATCCTGCCAACAGGATATTTGTAACATACACACCGACAGGAGATTCTCTCACCTATGTTAAGTCCTTTCAGTGTTTTAATTATTACTGCTATATAGCAGTGAAAGGTAAATGATTTGACTGTGAAACTACAGGTCCTGCAAGTGTGACCTGACAGTGTGCTTGTGTTTTAACAACAAAGTAGAGGTTGTCTCTATTTCATGATATTCCACTATACAGATAGATGATTACAAACATTATTGATACCATCTTTAACATTCCTATCTCTTAACCATCACCTTAGCTCAATTACAGGTTTATGACGGTGACATTTTGTCACAAATAATAACACTTCAAAGATTAATGAAAAATCTTTCGGTGAGCTCGTCAATCTTCTGCCTGCTGATTTGATGTTAAATCATAAATATTATTAGATTAAACTGTTGATGCTGTGAGATAGCACAAAGCCAGGATACAACATGGCGGCTAATATGACAGCATGACCAAAATAATAACCCAAAACACACCAGAAAATGACAATTCATCTCTCTAAATTACAGTGAATGCGTCATTGCACATGTGGCAACAACATCTTTAGCACGTGTTGCATGTTTCAACTTTTACACCTTTGGTACAGTTTATTCTTACATATCCACCCACGGCAAAATGACAAAAAGAATGAGGCATCTCAGCATTTTTCACCATCATATGCTCACTACACCTGACACACAACACCTTAAGAAAGAGCAAAAGGTTAATTACACTTGTCACACGTGTGTTTAAGACAGCTCGTGCATGAGTGTTCAAGGAAATGCCACAGAGAAACTTTCATTTGTCAGATAATACTCATCATTACTAACAAATTACAAGCCTATTGAAACAGACTAGAATATTTCAAACAACTTTAAAATTGTGCCTGAAGAAAAGAACTCACGTCTCTTCATGAGCGTGAGACTATTAACTGCTGTATTTCAAACATCTCTTTGTAGAACATCATTTTAGTTACAAAGACCAGATTGATGAACTGATGAATGATGTTTTAAGGGAAGATCATAAGTCTCTCTCAGGGGGTCTTTTTAAATTTTGGAGAGTCACCATTTTAGGTCATGAAGGTACGAACAGATTTCCCAGCAGTATGACTTCTACAGATTAATATCAAAACACAACGTGAAACATATCTGCTCTCACTCTAAACTATGACAAACCTATACGACCGTGACTGCACGGCTGGAAATCACAAGTACCTCAGAAGGCAGGAATCTGAAGAATCTGGCCAATTCTACTACGACAACAACAGCAGAGCGCAATATCCCAGAAGTCATAGTCACATGAGAGGTCTGTCTGGCGGGTGGCAGGGATCACAGGCAGAAGCTTTCGGAAGTCTTACTGATTAATGAGGCCAGGCCAGGCCAAGCGTCAGAGGGCGACTCTGGCCCTACACACTGTAAACACAGCTTAATGGACGGCTCTAACCCGGGTACTCACATGAGCAGCTGCAGGCAAACACACGTGAACAATTAAATGTGCACACACCAGAACACACACCGGTAACATGAACAAAGATAGAGAGGGACACTTATTCTTCTCTCAGTTTACATTACCTGCAGCCTTGATGCAGGACAGTCCTGCTGACTGGAAGTGCTGTTTCCCCTCCTGTGTCTGACTCAAATATGAAGAGCAGTACTGTGGGAAATAGCTTTCATTACACAATAAGTTGGTACCATGTTTGAGCTTACTACTCAGTTTAAATCCCATGTTACAACATATCAAAGACATATTCATTCAGATCTTAAGCTGGTATATTCAAGACACAGAATTCTGATGTATTACAGCCTGTTAAGCCGGTTTGGTCTTCGCCAAATCCAGAGAATAATGTATATAAAATATTGGGGTCTTTAGCTTGTTAGATGTTTCGCTGTTTTCAGTGACTATAATTTTGTCTGGATACAGCAGTGTGGACCCAAGAAAGCAGTTTACAAATTAGTTTCTTGAATACGCTACATACTGTGTGGGGGTTAATTACAGCAGTGGGTCTTGTATAACAGTGAAGTAAAAAAGAAAAGAGCTGAAAGAGGCTAAAAATCTCCAAAAAGTTGAGTGCTAATTTTCTGTTCATCACATCTTATCCCAGAGACATCTTTTGATTCAGTTTCCACAACTTTAAATCCCATAATGCAATTGAAAGCACAGGCCTTGCAGTAGAGAAATTTTCAGCGATACAACAGCTCACGCTTTATATACTACAAAATACTTCACACGCCAACATGTGCACACTTTCTGTCCTGCCATTGCCTTCACACGTCCCCTGAAAAGGTTCACACCTTCAGTAGGCGTGAGGTAAGAGGGACATATCTGAGACGTGAAAAGCAGGAGGTGTAGCAGTTGGAACAGTCAGTCCCCTGGCTGCCTCCCACCACTCAGTGGTGCAAACACTGAAAGCACAACAGATGGAGAGAAAACAGGGATCTAACTACTGCCAGACTTTATATCTGTATATGAAAAACCTTGATAAACAGTGCTGACATCACTCCAGCTGATTTTAGTCACAACAAACTAGTGTGATATGTAAAAACTTGTCTTGTGTTTGAAAATTGTGACACAAACATGTCACCACAGGATGATTACTTCTCATCCTGAAAGAGGAAATGAGTGTTTTGAACCATTTCTATGAGAACCAGAGGTATCACACCCACACTCCATGACTAGACTGACCATAGCATTTTCCAAATTGCATATTTCAGTTGGCTTCCTCTTTGCAGCTACAGAGTGTTCCTGTCAGCATTTAAAGACAAAAACAATCACAAAAGGAAATCATATTTTTAGCAGTACTTAAAATCTAAAAGCGTATGGTGGAAGTTCATTTTTAGCCCACTTTAGATGGGAGGCATGAATTTATTGTACTGAAATGCGGAACACAACTGTACAATTGTATTCTGAGCTGTTTCCAAGCCTCAGATTCAGGCAAAGGAGACATATGGCTGTGGAGCACGAGTCACAGAAAGCAGTGAGCAGTTGGTGGAGCGTAGCAGGCTTTAGAAGATGAATCAACAGATTTTAAGCTTAGCTCATGGAGACAAATACAAATTAGTCTTTTTTTCCACTAAATTTTGAGTTTGATGAGTAAAGTTTAATGGTTTTTGTCAAATGGACTATCTGTCAGAATATGATCACTCAGATCTGAAAATAAAAACCATGTAAAGAGGATAATGTGTATCCATAGCTGCTCAAAATTAAATCAGTTAAGTACACTTCCCTTTCAAAAGCAGCAGTAAAATGCCATTGTTTCCATCTAGTGGCGTGTGTTCATGTTATTTCCGCTGCTTGCTGGGTAACTGTACATGTATATCAAGGGTTAACATTAATAAATGCTTAAATGATGCTCCTGCATAATTACTGCAACACAGAAAAAAAACCATCTTCAAAACAAGAACATTGGTTAATTTCTAGGATAATGCAAAGTACACCCATTGCTAGGAGAGACAATGTGTGCTGCTCTCAGTGTGAAAACAATTTATTTAGCCCACCATCTCTGATATTCCCATCACAGCTCATGAATAAACATAGTCATCAGCAATTCTAGTACAATATTTAAGAGTATTTCAGAATAGGCCTGATTCTAATACTATGAAACTGTACACAGTGAAGCACCTAAAGAGGACAATGTCATGAAAATATGTGTTTTACAGATGGAATATTCACAACACTGGTGTCTGTCAACCCACGATGAAACCTGACAGGTCTACCTACTGTACCCTTGCAAAACTAGGCTCTTTTTTTGCATTTACATGATATACTCTGCAGAGTAAACAGGATCATGCAGTAGCATCCTACACAGGGCTTTAAACACAGAGTATGTAGTTTCTGCCCAAGACAAAAAGATATAAATAGTGTGGGATCATGGGACTTGTTGTCTTTGTTGTTTAACAAATACCATTGTTGATGGAAACCTATGTGACATGAAGAAATGTGTCAGAAATGCTCACAGATTCTCACAGGTTTTATTCATGTTATGTTTGGTTATGTTGGCTTCTTCTCTCATTGCAAGTTCGAGCGACAAGCAACCAAATGAATGATTAGCTGGATTAAAATTTCAGATTTGAAGGCTATTGGAAACGTTTGGGAAAATACATAACAAATGTCTAGTTGTATTTGGACAGACGAAATGTTATATATTATGTTTTCAGTGGACTCAGGTATTATTGTAAATGCCAGGAGAGTTGGCTTTTTAAAGGTAGCAGCTTGCAAAACTCCTGCAATCATTTGTGGTGGGCCAGCACAACATCTGCAACAGACAGGTGCAGTTCCAACTGCACCACCACACAGGAGACACAATGTAGTCCTTGATATTAAATAAAAAAGTACAGTTTGAACAAATGGGTGTTACATTGTTGTGTCAAGATATTTGTGAGAAAACTATCATCATAATATTGGTTGACTATATACGTTGACCATCATGACGCAGTGTGGGTATACTGCAGTGGATCCATTCATAGAATTCGAATGTATTAAAAGCATCATCGCTCCTACATACAGGTCATTGCAGAGATGGCTCATCTGAGAGTCATGAGTTCTCTAGAGAAATATAATAGAGAGTGAGAGAGAGAAACCTGGATAAGGGTGAAAGACATAAATGAAGGGAAAGTATGGAGCTGGTGGAAGAAATGAAGAAGGTTGGAGAAGATGAAATGAGAGAGGAAAAAGACAGACTGGATATATTGACAGCGAGGAGAGTGTGAAAGCATTAAAGAGCGACAGGGAGAAAGCAGTGGGGCAGTGGTGGTGTGCCTTAGCCTCGGTTGTACCTGTGCTCCTGTGTTCCTTTCATGCATCATCCTGAGAGCAGCATGTCTGCTCTGGCCCCCGAGGAGATTAATTAGCAGCCTCAGCTTGCGGAGGAGCTGCTGAGATAGGCACCCAACTCAGCTCAGAAGATAAATTACCTCGGCTGAAAGCTCAAAGTTCAGCTATTTTACCACGTACAACACAGGCTGTCTGAGAACTTTGGAGGTCCAAAAGTACGTCATATCTGGTGTGGGCGAGAGAGGAGCAAGAAACAGTGCAGCCAATGTATTGTTTGGCTGTTATAGCCATAATTAGTTAGGTCGCATTTATACTCCCTCATTGTGAAATAGCCACACAACACACTGCATGGATGTATGTATTCATCATAAACTGTTGTCCTGCGGTGTGAGTTTCAGCTAGTGCATCAACACTTAAATGAAATGGAATCAAACCTTGTCTTTTCTGAGAAGTGAAAGCAAAGTAAGCATTTTGGCTTTGGCTCATTACTTTTATGGCCAATGCTACGATGCCCTGTCGCAACTCTATTTAAAAACAATCCATGGGAAAATGTATAAAACTAAGTGAGTGAAATGTTTTAATCCTTCTCTTACAGATATTCTTTTCAGCTGAGAACATGTCACATTTGGTAGTGAGCTTTTTCTCAGGGTCAGGTGAAGAAAAGTAGGACGTAAGAAGAAACAGGCTAGAATACTCAAGACTACACCCAGGGGAACAGAAAACTAGATGCTACTGACAATGTATTTTAACCTGTTGTCACAATCCTCCCCACTGATTCCACCTTTTCTTTTTTCTATATCACTGCAGGCAGCCTTGCCCTTTTTTCGCCCATTAAGGCCCAATTTCCTGTATTCCCTGCACCGTTCACCTTCTCAGCCTTAGAGGCGAGTGCTATATTGTAAAGCTTCCTGTTCATTATGTTTCTGGGACACCATCAGGAAAGAGGCAATAATGGGGTAAAATTATTGAAATGGATTAACAGGCAGAATGCTACTAGCTGTACTGTAAAAATGGTAGGAAAAAAAATTACATTATAATTCAGCAATACAATAAAAGATAGCTCTCCTAGTCCTTTTCCATCCCGTAATTCATAATGCTAAAGGACAGCATTAGTGGTCATAAGACTGAAAGAGCTGTCTTTCAAATATGCAGAATGAACAGGATGTAAAAAGAATCAGTATTGTTCCCGGAAAGGCATCTCAGTTCTGAATAGTTGACATACAGGCACCAGAAGCCGCTCATTTTAAGTTAGGCTGAATGCTCACATAGCAAACCCCTTCCTGCATTATGATTTCAAAAAGCTGCAGAAGAAGAAGTCAAAGGAAAATTATGTCCTGGGCAAACTGCATCATGAAAACACTACTACACACCGTGCTACAGATACAAGAATCTTTGACTATTAGTGCTTCTGCAGAGCAAGGGGTTTTCATGAGCATGTACCAAGAACAGAACTGAAAAATGTGTCCAGCAGGTCAATACTGTAAACTGCTGACAACGTCTTCATCAGCATACTTTTCATGACATGCCTCCCCACTGAGAATACATAGCACAGATAGTCAATGTACTGTAATTAACAGGCGGAGAAAAACAAGCCTCTGCTTCAGATGTCAATCTGGTGGAAAGAAAATATGTAGAAATGTACAGATGAATGCATGAAGATGATTTTTCAGAAAGCTTGCAACATTTGAGAGTTACTGTGAGTACCTTTAGCTGAGTCAGGCTGTGTAGCATGATTTTGGTTCTGTGTGTTTGGGGGGGTGTTACTGGGAATAAAGCTGCTCTCTACTGGGCTGAAAACATAATCTACCTGGGATCACAGGACTGCTGAGTGGTGGATGGAACAAGTGAGCACAGCAAATCAGCTTGATGTCGCAGCTCCCTCAAAGTGGCTACATTAAGCACAGGCTTAACTTTATATTCTTCATTTGATTTTCGAACTATGTCCCAGCTGACATTGAAGCCATTATAAACTCTTAAATAAACTGAGCACTGACTGTAAACAGTGGCCACACGGAACACTTTCCTTTTTTTCTGTGTATGATTATTTGAAACCAAATGAACTGAATACTGAATCAGTCTCAGAGAAAGTCTCCATTCTCCATCCATGGACACGTGTGGTATCTTGTTGCTGTTCACTGCTAGATTTTCACCAAACGCTGTTAATGACTGGAGGATATGTAAAGTCTGTTTTCTCTGTGACACTGGTTGCTCTGTACTGCCCCTTGCAGTCGGGTCTCAGGTCCTGTTATGAAAATATAGACTTGTGCAAAATTAAGCAGAACCTCATGAGTTTTATCAATAAAATGTACTTAGCGCATCAAAAGTGTATGTTCTGCAGTAAAATGTTTCCTGTGCTGATATGTGATTCCATCTGACACAATAAGATTGTTAATACTGATGCATCAATGTGTAAGCACCAGTTTGCTGTTGCAGCTGCTGTAGCTAGTTGTAACTATTTCATATTCAGTTAGCTTCTTGAGTCCAGTTTTGGCCAAGGTAGGGATTGAGCCACTCTGAAGAGAAAAAAATGACATGTAAATGTGTACGTCATATTTCTGATGTTTTCTTTTTCTTTAGTGTGTGTGAGGTATTGCAGTTATTCAAATGAACCACATTAAGAGGGGAAATGTGTCTATAGTGGAACTGCTGACAACTCAGAGACATCTGAAACAGCTGCACACCAGCCAATACGGCTGGGAAACATTCACCTGCATCTTTGTCTTGAACTATGTATTTTTCCACCATGCACTATAAATACAAGACTTTTGTGTTTCCTGAAAAATCAAGTGCCTTAACCATCGAAGGCTGAGAGCACAAAACCAGCAGCTCCTGAAGCTGCAGACTGTGTACACACTACTCACGGTGGCCACCTGAGAGCACATCCATTTCATATGACTAACCTGTGTTTGTGAAAGCCAGTCGTGCCGCTTGGATGATCTGCCCATCCCCCACCAGCATTTGGCATTGCTCACAAACCGAGGGGCCTCTTAAAATCAACCATCCTTTGAATGCACCCTTCAATCAGGTGATGAGCCTCTCAGGATAACACACAGCAAAGTAGGGCAAAAGGCAGCTTGGCAGTGTTTGTGCTTGTGCAGAACCAAATACAGATCTCAAATATTGAAAGGCAGATGTATGCACGCTCTCACAGACTCCATCTGATGCACTTAGAAGCACTGAGTGAAATATTAATAACTAGGAGAACTGGGCTGCTCAGTGTCTGCATGAGGAAAGAGTGTGTGCATGAGTGTGTAACTTTGCTCCTGTGGTTGTGTTAAAATGTTCAAAGGGGTATCTTAAAATAACACAAATATCACTCGGGTTTTGTCTTTTCCCTCCAGAACTCCTGAAGACAGATTGAAAAGTTACTTTTTAATCCCATATTTAATTTAATCCCATAATTAAATGCCATAAAGATTGCCATATTGATGTGACTGATAATTAGTAAAAATTACAGCATATTAACCCACAGAGAGAAGGCAGCAGTCCATGTGCCAGTCAAATCATGCGTCAGCGGGGAAGTGCAGTGCCACGTGAGCACACTGCCTCGCTTCATCTCACCTCACCTCACCATGCATCCACGTCCACATCTATCTCACTGTCCCTCTGCAATGCTATGTAGCCACATTTACACAGAGAGTGCTGATGGGTACAACTTATTATTGACCACTTTAAGTCTGAATAGATGAAATGAATGGGCGCTACATGCTTGGAGACGCACCTGTGAGACGGGGGAAGTGGATTAATTGACTGACCTCGGCATGAACAGACCAGACCCCAATCTGTAGGCCAGAGACATCATTGCACGCCACCTGCAAGGCTATTTTTCACACTGTCTGGCATCAGCTAATGCAACTCAACCCTCCACAAATGCTTATTGAGCACTTTTGAAAAGAAAGTAGCATAGGAAAAAAAAGTACACAGAAGAGAGAAGAAAAATAACAGTCCCATGTACTGTTAAATATTCTTAGCTTTTCAACTTCAGAAAAACACATATTGCTGCATTCATCTAGGAAAAGTGGTTTGAAAGCACCAACAAGATACACGTCTCCATATATCTCACATGTACACACAATCTCACATCCACTCATAGAAAAAAATATAAACAAGTGCAGAAGCCTACAGTTTGAGGTAGTGCTTTTTTGAGAGCATCACAACAAGAGACTTGACCTGCAGCAAGCAAGAGGTCATCAATGTGGCAGAAAGTGCAAAACGTCAGTGAGGCTGACATATTTTCCAAAATCGAATGAGAAATTATAACCAAAGCAGCATCAATCATCAGCATTGCACATGAAAACACAACAGCAGTTGGGTAACAAGAATGAAAAGAACAAATCAGGGAGGTAGAAAGGTAAAGGAATTTCCAGCAGAGCTGTTACCTAAAAGGAAGAGAGAAAAATGAATGAGTAGAAGTTGTTCTATTGTGACTCCAAAGACCTTCTAGATAAAAAAGTGGGAATAGGAAGAGCTGGAGGAGAGAGAGGAGTAGTATTAGAACAACATTCAACAGCACAGAAGACAACAGAGAAACACACACAGACAGAACACAAGACAGATGCACATATGAACATACATACAGTACACTGACAGTACACTTGAATTCCCTACCTGTTTGGCTGAGTTGAGAGGTGCTCCGGCTCTTGCGTGACATGCCAACCATGGCCTGCATTTTGGCACCAATGCTGGAGCGCCTCTTCTTGTCGTCAGTGCCTACCGTGCCGACCGCTGTGTCTGATTGGCTGCCGTCCGTCTTTTCCAGGTTACACATGTCACCGCTGATGCTTGTGCTCTTGGTCATGTTCATCCCGCCCGATGAGCCCATCTGCCTGTTTTTCATTTTGGATGCAAAGTCACTGTCAGCCACCACCATCGATTTGGGTGGGGGGCGGGGGGGAAGGGTGGACGGACAGGGCAGAGAGGAGAAAGGAGGCCGGGATGTGAAGGGAGAAGTGATGGAAGAGGAGATAGGTGGAGAGGATAGAGGAGAGGACAGGAGATGAGAAGATGTGGGGTGAAAAGGAGAGAAGGACAGAGTTCAGGTACAGGAGTTCATGACTTACAGTATAGCTGAGTTTAGGGTTTAATGTGATTGCACTGTAAATCACAGAGCACTAACTCTAGCTAGCACCAAGTCTTTTTGTCATCTTGACTATGAGAGTTGTCTTTTTTAACATTTATATTATATTCGATTGAAAACAAAATGTTCATACCACACTGAGACTCCACTGATGTTTATGTAAGTTTTTCAAAGTTATGACCATATGCAATGTTCGTGATCTTTAGATCAGTTAGAGAATGGTCTATAGAAATCTAATAAGTTTGTTCTGGTTTGTTAGTTACGTCTTGATATCTACAGTTAAAGTACCAGATTTTTTATTTTTGACACATATGATATATAGCCATGTGTTCCCTTATGAGTGAGATTTATGTGTGTCAGCATATGTACAGAATTATATTTAGTTTTCATTTTCATTTTCAGACCATTTAAAGTTTTGTTTTTAAATTATTTTACCAATTTGCTCACAAACTTTAACATTTATTGAAACAATTAATATCAAATACACCAGAGTTTAACAAGCATCAAAATGCATCTGTCCTATGTTAAACACTATGGTTAAATATATGTTAAAATTATTGTGTATTTATATACAACTTAGAGATTGAATTAACAGTTGTCTGTTATAGGCATTATTCTCCAGCTCTTCCTGTTTGAAAGGAAATAGGCCATAGTCCAAATTAAAGTCTTATTTTAGCTCTGCTTGTAAAATTATCTTGAAGAGACAAATTACATTCTGTATCATAGGCTCTGCATTGTTAATAGGATGAGTTACGTGTAGCGCCCTCAGGCTACTCTTCATTAATTAAAGTGCCTGACCTCCAACACATAACTGTCTTATAAAGACAACTTATGGAGAGTCACGCTGACTAAAACGGGAGAGGAATCAATGCATTTTGACAATTGACTCCATCAATTACTGCAATTAGACTTCTTCAAATTCTGCTCTTTCATATATTCGAGTTAAGTATTCATTCATTATATAATCAAGATATGGTTATAGGGTCTCATGCAGGCAACAATATTGCATTACCTTGACACTGAAGGTAAGTGATGCTTTTAATTTAAATGTTAACCCTTAATAGAGCTACAGCAATCCGCCTGTCTAACATGTATTCATAGGCCAGTCCCTGTGCCCTCAAGCCTTCTCAAGCAGCTAAAAAAGTAAAATTGATAAATTACATGAAACATAATATTTGATGAGTGTATGAGAACTGAGGTATGATTGTTCATATTGATCTTTTCACCGATGCTGTCCTAAACACTATGTTTTGGATGTTTATATTTCTTATTTTGGTTGCCAGCAGGTGGTGAAACAAGTCAGATGTTCTCTGAAAGAATGCACACACCATGTACCTCAGCCTGCAGTATAAAGCCTTTTGTTTATGCCAGTTCTAATGTCAGAGAGTTCTGTTGTGGATCAGCCTGTACTATAACACATAAATATTGAACGCTTATTGGGGGATTAGGGTCTTTGATCAGTTAATGCAGTCCACAAGCTTTGAAGCAGACTTCAAGCGCCTCAACTCTCTGACAATACCACTGGCTGATGTGGTACAGGTGACATTCTAAAATATGCTCTTTCACTATCATCACAGCAAGGCTGCATTTCATCTAGTCGACACAGGGCGATAATGCTGCCTCTTCCATTACATCAAATAACAGCACAGTTGCGAGGTCAGCTGGACTGGGGCATTGTTGTTGTTACAAATTATTGCCCACCGAGTTTAAAATGGATTAGCACAGATCCGGATGAGAACAGACCCTTTCAAATCAAAAATCATATTGCATGAACTTTTGAACTTTTAAAAAAAAGTACTCAATATTTGAAAATTAGATACAATGTGTTCATATAATGAGACTAATGTTTTTCTTGTCTAACTGCATACACTGTATTCCAGGAAGCAGGCCAGGAATGACGTTTAAATGTGAATTCGTCTAACATGTTCCTAAGCTAACGACCATCATGCTGGGTTAAACAAATAATCCTCTAGTCTAACTGGACACTGGATTGTACTGATCAAAGTAACTGGAAATAAGCAGAACTGTCTAAAATGAACGTATACCAGCATTAACTCACTGTTCCTGTAATACCTCAATACTGTATCACCACCCTATGAACAGGTCTTGGCACTCACTGTGTAAATGTGCCTGCCTGGAAAACTGGGACTCTGGGGATTTCTGATTGTCAACCTCAGCCCAAAGAACACTGTGTTCCTCATCATGCAGATTGCTCACCATGCATTTTCATCTAGGCCAAGATGTTCCCAAGGCAAAATAAAACCCGGAATTTTTTTGTCTTGCGAAAGTGTTCACAACACACTGTCTTTAAATGGGGCAATCATCATACTGTAAGATAACACTAACATACAACCATGAGATAAAGGGATACGTTGTCACTGATTTTCACTTGGTGTCCATTAACACCAATCAAGAGTACATCAAAATCTCTTCATATAAAAATAAGATTTGTATCAGCATGAACATTTTGTATTCCTGCAAAATAATTCAGAAACACTACAGTGTACTTTAAAAGTGGTCACATAATATCTAGATGCATCCTGTCCTCCCATACTGATCCCCTCATCTGGCCTTTCACAGAGAGGATCACTGCTTCTTTATCAGGTGAGGCAGAAAAAATGGTTTCCATGGCAACTGTGCCTCCGGCCAGAGCATTAGAATGCAGACATGTCTGTCAACACGGCTCCAAAGTTTTTTTTTTTTCCCAGAGACTCAAGTAATTAACCAAAGTCTGCAGCTCATATTGAAACATTATCATCAGGCATCAGGTCAACTCAGATCACTAGACATGCTGCTGAAGAAGTGACGTGGGACTTAAATGTGCTGATGGAAAGCTTCTTACTGTGCGTCCTGAAGACCACTGGACACAACATCCGCTTAGAGTCATGTGTGTGCGTTTGTAGTGAAAGTGCTCGTGGACTAAAAACACACATGGCTATCATGATGTTTGTACGGCAAGCCAATGTGAACAGGCTGGTTTAATGAGTACCAAATGTATATTTACACTGTGACCTCAATACATACAAGATGAGTCATAAGTAAATGTAGCTTGTGGCTTTCATACATAGATAAGCGGAGCAGTGAATGAAGCTTTATCGCTTGAAGCAGGTAGCCTCTTATTCATTACACTTTCAGACTCCTCAGAAGATTTCTAAATGGAGTATTAATTATTTTCAGTATGTACGGTATCGGTATCTCGAAAGTCTCATAGCTCAGTCTCATTTACTGTGTAAAGTTCATTGTACAGGCTGAAGTGAGTGTCGTCACTGGCAGAGCTTACATAACAACACATGGAAAATATAGACGAAATCACACAACTAAGCTTATGACCAAATGTAAACCCACCATGACCTCGCCCACTGCTTTGCGGAATACGGTTTTGAAGACTCTACTTTGACATTACTTACATTGTTTCGAGCCAGAAGTGATCATATTTGAATGAGATGGTGAAGCTGGGGAGGACAGGCTTTGCTTAATCTCTATCTGATTGGATCTGAGTTAGAACTGGAGGGCAACTTATCAGTCACAATGTAGCCACTACCTAAAGCATACCCAGCTTTATCATTTGTTTACATACGACCATAATTTAAATGAATATCATACTGTGTTGAAGATAATCATAAACTTAAGTAAACTTAAGGACAACTCAAGAAACTGTTGGGGGCCTGCATTCTCTCCGGTGTAGGCCATTAGAACGAGTGCAGATTTAAAGTGCCAGCATATTGGCTTCACTTTTCAGACCCAGAAGTTTCTTCTGTACTTTTTACAGTTAGTGCTTCTGATGTTGAAAAGCAATGTTTCCATATGCACATATACAGTTCATATATAAAACTCAGCACTGAACATATGAGTATGACACTGGGCACTCACTGATGAATTTATCATCTGATTGTTTCATGACATTATTACTTGATAAAAGAGTAGTATTCAGTTATTATTGCTATGCAAATACTTTTGAGTAAAAATAGGATTATTATTGAACATAATATTTGTTTGGACCTGTATTATTTATTTATTAGGTTAGTTAGTTAGTTATACTAGTAATTCTCTGCTCATGTGTTGCAGAATGTGCAAAGACTCACGTGTGGTGAAAACACAGGTAAATTACAGATTTATACTGTAGCTGTCATGAAGGAAATGGGCTTGATCACACAGATAAGAGTCTTAAAGAAGGACTAATCCAGCTCACTTTCAGTCAAGGAAGACCTCACTTGAAATTGAACTTAACTATATAATTACAGTTTCTGGTGACTCTGACTGAAAGTGAACCGATTACAGTTTGACAGTCTAGGTATGAGGGTTGTGGTGTTACACACAGTGAAATGGCAGGTCAAGGAGCAGCTGGAGGAATGTGGGAGGTTTGTGATGACAAGTTAAGGTGCAGAGCGATACTGTCTGACTCAGATAGCATGTAGAAAACACAAATAGACAGACAGACAGACAGACAACATAGCGAAGCGACATTCCAGCACTGAGCAGCGCAGACACCCAGTAAAGCAACACAGATTGCAGCCTCAGTAGACAACACTGCACTGTCTCAGGATTCTTTTTCAGATCGTCTTTTAGCATTAATGGATCAACTCACACTTCTGCCATGTGTATCTGGCCTTCTACACATGTGCTGTGTGTTTCCTAATCAGACTGTATACACAGGTTCAGAGTTAATCACACATAGCATGGCTTTTATCTTAATGTGTTTTCTCTCGAGTCCAAGCAGGCAAGAAGCACCAGCTTAGATCCTGCTGTGAATGTGATTTGATAGTGAAGACATCTTATTAGGAGAGCAAGCTAAGCTGTTAGCCTGCTGTGGGATTCAGTTTGTTCTTGAATTTGCTCTTGACATACTTTTTTAACCTGTCATTCATATACTCTTCAGGAATGAAGCTATACTCTCTCGTGGCCACAATAAAATAGGGTCCTGTTGAATACAGTCAAGGTGTAAAAACCACATCAGTCTGCGAGACTTAAAAAGTAAAGATGTCCATACATGTGTGGAATACAAGGAAAAGGTAACTATAATGTAACAAGAGAAAGCATTGTTACTGCAGTGTGCCTTTAAGGTGCCAAAGAGAGCATATCACCTCACTGCTGTCTGCTCACACACTGTGTAAGTTTTAAGCTTTAGTTTTGCATTGCAACAAATTCTCTGTGTCACATACCGCTACTTTAGGGATATTTAAGGGAAGGTTTCATTTTCCTTCACTTACACTGAGTAATACTTTGGCATGCTAATAGATGGGTCTGGTTTTATTCACTGAGGTTTTAAGATATCCATCTCTCATATGTCTATGTCTAGCTCCAGGACCAAGGATGTGAACACATTTGGATTTGCCTCCAATTTACTGTATTGGATTCTTCACTTTTCATAAAAAGATTCCAAAAACAGCATGCATATCTTGGCAATGTCCTGGTTAGTTAGGAGTTATCCAGCCAACAGTTTCCACTGACCAAAGTCAGAAAAGTCAGTCTTTAATAAAGTCTGCTGATCTGTGGATTGATCTGAGCAACCAGGACATAAGGCCTCATTCACCAATATTTTCCTAAGTGTTTTCTTAAATTTGTTCATTAGAAAGGTCCTAAAAAATGTCTAAGTCAGATTCATGACTTGTTCTCAAACCACAGAACTGGTGTGTAAAACTCAAATAAAACAGAATGTAATCATTTGCAAACAAAAGCTGTTTACCAACAACAGTTATGCAAAGTGTTTCTAAGCCCATGTAGTAACAATACAATTGTGTGTTTCACAAAGTGTTCACAAACTGGTGCTTTCTGAGCAGTACACAACTTTCCCACTGTCTTTGTACTGTTCTCTATATGTCAAAAAGGTTTAGCAAATCATCACGTTCTGTTTTAGCTGTTTTACATACTGGCACAAATTTTTAATGATGAATCTCACTGTCCTCATAAATTTAAAGGATGTGTCAGTTGTTTTTAATTGGCATAACAATCTCCCACAATCTCTAGTCTCCCACACTAAAAAAATAAAAAGAAAAAAAAAAGAAAAAAGAAATATAGGTACTGGAACCTGATTGAATTTTGAAACGAAATGAGTAAATGATGCATTTCTTTCTAGAAATGAACTGTAGCCTTTAAATAATCATACTGTAAATTTACTCCTATACTGTAGAACTGCAGAGAACACAGTAATGTGTACCCTTGAATATGTCTATTTTGTGTTCTCACATAAGGATGAATCCCAAATAAGAAAACATTGGTGAATTCCTTCTTCATCTTATGCCACTCCCTTCCCTTTCCTCCCTTGCAGTGACTACTTATACATACATACATAAATCCTGTGCATGCACACTGTCTTCCTGCACATGATATCTTAAGATCTCAGTAAATGAAACTGAATCTGTCGGCATGGCTACAAAATAATTTGCAATTGGTTGAACTCATACACATACTCATCCTAAATGCTTACTTGTAGTCTATATCCATCTCATCTGCTACTAGTGTGAAAAGGCTGCATGGGTTACTCAACTGTTATCAGCTCACTACAGTTGTCCAGCAGTAATGCTACTCCAATTTAGTATAGGTAAGGGTTAATAGGGCCAATTACATATGTGTCAAGATTAAAGGGTGGAGGATAGACACCACATTCTGCATTGCACATCATCATATAAACGTGCAAAAGTCAGTAGGTCACTGGGATCTGGGAGGTCTTCATTACTGTTAGTAGGATTCTACAGTTGGAGGCTGCCAGACGTGTTACCTGAGGTCAGTCTCTGAGACACTTCTCTGGTGCAAGTCCTCTTCTTGCTCCACCAAATCCTCCTGATGCTCCTTGTCTGTGTCTACCTCCCCCAACGATCCCTTCCTCCCTCCCTGCAATCGCCCCTCTTTACTCTCCCTTCTGCCTTCCTCTCCTCCTCCCCCACCTGCCTCCTCCTCCTCTAGCACTTCTCCTAAATGCTCATCTCCCTCCCGAGAATGGCTCCTTGATCGCAACTGGCTGAAGTCGGAGACGAAAGCAACAGAGCAGCACATGCAAAGCAAAAAGAAAACCAAACAAAGCATGAACATTGTCAACAACGAGAGAAAAAAAGACAAAGACACAGAGAGACACAGTGCAGACCAGATCGAAAGCAGACTGAATCAAAATAACAGAAAACAGAAATGGACAAGAAAGCACCATGCAAATGATTTTGGGTTTGTTTTTGTTTTTTTGCTTTGATATGAAACAACACCAAAAGAGATGCAATGTGTTTTATGTGTCAGTGTGTTGCCAGATATGGCCAAACTTCCCCCACAACTGGAATGAGCAGAGTTCAATCATTTGGTTCTAGATTTTTCTAATACAGAGCCAAACTTGAACTCATCACGGTGAGAAAATGACACACAGCACTGGACTGTGCATTTTCCTCTTCAAGTTTGACCAGGTGCAAACACTTTCAGAACTGAAAATGTCTGAACGTGGCAATGTATATTTTCAAAGGAGTTCACAGCTGAGGGGGGGTTTGTCCACATCTGATAACAGCTCGATGAGTTTAAAGAGTGAGACGAAGTTCGCTGTCCACTGTCTGCTGTGGACAATCGGCCTACCGGATCTTGCGGTTTCCTTGGGGTCTTTCTGACTGGACAGACATGTAGCTCGTGCTGCTGAACCGAGAGGCACTACTGGTTCTCGACACAGCGGACACGTCGCTTACATCGCTGTCCGATGATTTGGCCGACAGGTTGTCTGAGCCACGTGGATCTCTGCCTGAACGCTGCGGAGAGGAAATAAAAATAAAATATAATAAATAAAGGAAAGAGGTTATTACTGACTCAAACGCATAACACAACAACACATTGCTCATTCACTGTTCACCTGCTGTTCATTTGCACTGTCTACCTCACCCACTTGCACTATACTCCACCCTGCACCTTACTTTTGAACTACCTCCAGTAAAGTATTTATTTCACTTATTTTATTTTGTGTTACCTTATTCTATTTTATTTTTATCTTTATTTTTTATTTTATTTTATTCTTCAATTATATGTTACTGTTATGTTCTATGTATGCACCAATCACCAAGACAAATTCCTAGTAATGTGAAACCTCTTCACTTACATGGCAATAAAGTCTTTTCTGATTCTGATTCTGATTCTGATTCTGACAACAGGAAAATGGCTATTGTGGTGGTTAACCTGTGGTTATTCACAATGTATTTGTAAAAAGGAGACACTTTATTAATATAAATGGTCAAATATGAACTTCAATATAAACTTTAAACAGTGACAAAGGGGCATGAGCTTTAAGCTCAAACAAAACAAAAACACTGCTCGCATACCTTTAGCTTCTTAAAGACTGAAGCAGTCTTGATCAAGATAAGTTCTGCTGCACAAGTAGGCTGAAGTGAATGTGAATAATGTAGGTTTATTAGTTTAGCTCTCAGAGGAGCACAGAAAGAAAGAGACGGAATGAAGTTGTTACATAAGGCACATTAGGTGTGCCTTTTGAAATGTCAGGATGTAATTCAGTCAAATACATCAAAGAAGTAGAAAACATAAGGCTGAGGGTTGAATCTTGAAGGCACACAGTGTGAGTTACTGTCAGGTAGCTCAGTGTGCCCAGAGCACTTAGAAGAGACTGTCCCATCCCATGTCCCATTCACTCTCAGGATTCATCACTTTCTGATCGATGAGCCTGTGATTAACAATGATCCCAATAATGAAAGGGGGGGGGGGGTCTGGCTCTTGCATACACTGATTACATCACCAGAAACAGAACTGAGGCAATAACTGTGTTTGATAGTGATGTGTGATACAATCAAAGTTGTGACACTGTGTAAAATAATAATAATAATAATAATAATAATAATAATAATAATAATAATAATAATAATTAAAACAGCCTGTGATAATTGTTTTTCACTCAATTGAAAACAACACGAAGACAATACATCTAATGTTGTACTTCGTTGATTTTTGTGAATACATGCTCATTCGGAATTTGATGCCAGCACCACGTGGCATTTGACAGGATCATGACTCGAAAGGCTCAGTCGTTCACAAGCAGGGACGGGCTGAGGTTCACCACATGACTGTGTAAAGGATGTTACTACATGGGCTCAGGAACACACTGTAAAACTGTCAGTTAACACAATTTGTTTGCAATTGACTGCATTCTGTTTTACACAGCGTCTCAACTTTATTGGAACTGGGTTTGTACTTGTGTGCTTGACCAAGTCTACTACTTTATACGTGTACTTGTTTTCAGTGGGCAATACTGTGTTTTTCTCTCCAGCCAACTATGTGCATAATGTTATGGTTACATGTTAATGCTTCTGGAATATCTATAATAATAATCAAATTGCTAATAACACTTAGTTTAGTTTACTTAGTTTTACTCAAGTTAAGTTGTGAAAATTGAGGTATTCTTTTACTTAAAAAGGGATTGTGAGTGTTTCCATATCTGGAATTGGATTTAGTTGAATTTAGATGGCAGATTTATACTAAAACTGACACAGGCTTCTTTAGAAGCTCAACTGCCATGACAGTCTTGGCACCACTTGGGGCAACAAAGCTTGTAAGCTGGATGTGTATATGATATCCTGTGTATATTTTTCTGTGGTGTGTTTACTGTAAGAGAACCTGAACTGTGGGTTATGGTTTTGTAACACACTGCTGTTTATAAGCATTCACTCCAAAGTTTGTTTTGTCAATGGCTCTTTCAAGGAAGATACTGTTCAACAGAAAAAGACAACTCACAATTTCATCTGCTTTTTATAGGCTTGTAGTGAACTCACTGGCTGCTCCTAATGCAATAGTTTTCATACCACTGACATAAAAGGAAAGCTGGACAAGGAGCCTTTGTTTTACATGGCTTGTCCCAGACGAGACACCAGGCTCAGGCTGGGCTCTCTAAACACGTTCAGGACCTCTCCAGAACAGATATAGTAAACATCTGACTCTGCACACACTCACTGTCACATTCCTTGAATTTACAAATAAAGGCTTAAAGGCTCAGTTCATCCAAATGACAAAGAGAAAACACTTTTCCTCCCTTAATGTTACAGATCATTTTGGCTTTATGTACTAAGATTAGGAGGTATTCACTTTTGTTTGTGCGGAGTACTAAAGAATGGCACAGACACAACAGTCCTGTAACTTTCTATAAACTTCATCCCAGTTGTTCAAAATAATGCCCATACCCTGCTGTGAAAATGAATCATCATCATTATTATTATTATTGTTATTATTATCATCAATATTTCACTTCTAATTCTAAGTGAGGCCTGGGAAATGCTCCAACTACTTACTAAGACATCTGGGAAGGCATGTAGCTGCTGAGTTCTAGTGAGTTCTGAGTATATGAGATACTGAACCTAAGTGTTCTTTTTTTTAATCTTTAAACTGAGTTGAGTGTTTTCCTGTTTTGGTGTCACTCTGTGCCTACACTGTATGTACACTGTTCAAACATCACCACACATGCACGGTATGAGGCTGATATGTGTACATGCTCGACTGCCTGCAAAGTGTGCCATATGGCCTATGCATGGTGCATCCATGCAAACAGTATACAGTAGATATGTGTTTACAGTGAATCTGAAGCAGTGAAGCATGCACTCAGCATATCTGGACATGTTTTTACCTTGTGGTAGTCCTGCTCCAGTCTGGAGTCTGAGCCCGCTCCCTGCTTGTACTTGTTCATCTTCATTTTCATCTGCCTGGTCCTCTCCTCCATGTCCATACCTGAGCACAGAGATAGAAGACTGTCAGATGGGTGCTGATGCAGTGAGGAAGGTCTTATGGAGGGACATACTGTTGTGGTGAGAGACAAGCTTCTGCTGAGCTATGAGCCATGAGCTATGACAAGGACAGATCTAATGGGAAAAAGCTGAATGGTCGGCTGTATTAAAAGAGGAACACAAACAGAAGATACTGACTGGTTAAGGTAAGCTGTATAACACGTTAAACAGCTATATTTGTAACCAGTTGTCACAATACCAGGCTTATTTAACTTTCTGGAAGATTTTGAGCACAATGGTGTTCTTAATTGACTAAATAGCACTTAACACAGCAGCATGTAGCTGAAATAGCATTTATTGATTCAATGAACAAAATATCCAGCCTACGGCGCCGCTTATAACCCACACTGGGACACGTTTTACATGAAAGTCTAGATAAATGCCAATCCTTTGACACCAAATGAAACTCCTCAAAGATCCGACAAATTGGCCAAGGGTTCCTCTCAGCTCAAAGTAAAAGGCTTGCAAAATCACTGTTTTCCCCTCTTTCAATGCTTCATCTCATCGTCCTGTTTGCCCATCTGATCTCCTCCCAAATTCAACTTAAGCGCAGCGCTTTGTTTCATTTGGCTGCATATGCAATCTGCATTATACCAATATCAAGCAATATCAATTCAACAGCTTAACCTTGTTCTTCGGAAGTAACAATGGCACTACATTATTCACAAAGCACCTTTTATAGAACTAAAAGTAAAATAAAGCATAAAAATAATACCTCACAACAAATGCCTTCTGCTCAAACTGCTACATGTGTTCGTCTCTGCAAAAGCAATTTTCAGTTGCCACCAAATTATGGCTTTCCTGCTGTACTCGCATTTCCATTCTTTCTATTTGCTCTCTGTCTCTACTTTTGTGTCATATGATAGCAATGATGAAGTGAAGATGAATGTATACACACAAGTGCCATGCACACATACAGAACGCTTGTAGCTTCACATACACGCAGAGAAGAAAGAAAAGTAGCACAAGCTAAGAGCAAATGAATGACTGCACAGGTGAGGCAAAGTGATTTTTTTTTTCTCATTTCAGTGGAGTCTATTCTCTGTCTGTCTTGGCTATTTGTTAACCCTCACTACACTGTCTCAGTAACAACTCAGCCTACACACTTGCACATCTTCATCACAAGTTTTCTGTTAAGTGCAGCAAAAGAATAATTTCAAAAAAGTGGTTTCTCAAACTATATCAGCAAACATTTTCAGTATCTGCTGGCCTAAAAACCTTTAATTGTGTTAAGTAGCTGCTGTAGCTCAGTAGCTTTTGAAATTATCGAGCAATCTAAAAGCATGAGGACAGTGTTTTAGTGTTTGTTTTGATAGCTTTGTCTACCAGTGAATTGGATTTGAAATGAGAAAATGGATCTGAGGTTAAAAAAGACAAAAAGTGATGAATCTTATCTGATTATATAAAGTTATAAAGAAATGGTTTGATATTAGATTGACTGCTTAGCCTAGCCCAAAGACAGGGAGAAACAGTGCACTAGGCTCTGTCTTAAGGTAACAAACTGTGCCTGCAAGCAGCATATGCATCATATTAGATATCTTTTTTCTTTATATCCTGATCAGCTGAGGGACTTCCTTTAAAGCTCTGATGGAAGTCTAGCAACCTCAAAGAGATGACAAGACTTCCAGAGAGGTGTCTTGGATGTCAGTTCTTCAACCTCATCATCACTTTTTCACTTCAATGAGAAAAGTAGATAAAGATGATTTATTGGTTATTGTTTATTGTCAGTTAAGTTATACTTTAATAGGTTACTAAATTGGTTTAAAGAAATGTTGAAAATGTGTTTCCACAAAGAGTGTAATCAAATGAAGAGAATTCTGCAGTCATATCAACAAGGCTTTCTAGGGAGAAAATAACAGTGTCTCACGTCAAGGCCTGCTGCAAAGAAGCCGCAGTAGCGTGACCATGAGCATGCTTCTATGAGCCGCACACAGTCTGTCCACAGCAAAATAAAAAGAGTGTGACATGGCAAAGAAGCTGAAAGCGTTGCCTACAGAGCAATTGAGAGCATGAAACGCTCAAGAGGATTGAGGCGAGTGAAGCAGGAAGAGAAAAAATGATTGAGATGAGGGAAGGTGGGTGGGGGAGGGCAAGCCAGGAAGACGTACAGAGTGAACAAAAGTGAGAGAAGAAGAAGAAAAAGAAGAAGAAGAAGAAGAGAAGGCTGAGTCAGAAAAGAAAGAAGGTGAAGAAGAAGAAGGGACAGACCTGAGTTCGTCCAACTTGGTGAGTCCGTGTCTTCTGGGATCACATCACAGAGTGGACAGACACAGACAGAGGAGAGGAAGATGGATGTGAGAGGATGCACGAAGGGTAAGGGGTGGAGGGGTAGGGTGGGCGGGGGAGACGAAGAGGGAAGGAGGGAGGGCGACGCCATCGCAGTGATCGTCATGTATGCCAGGTTTGGAGAGTCAGAGTGAAGAGGATGAAGGGAGGGAGGGACACAACACAACAACAACACGACACGATAATGACAAAACAACGAGCGCCGAACGCACAAACAAAATCATAGAGTAAACCAAGAACACAAACTCCACCATGGGCACAGTGAGAAGTCAAAAAGAGGGTGCGAGGCCAGGACAGGCTGAGGTAGAGGCTAACACTTTAGTTATTACAAATAAGAAAGAGGGGGAAGAGGTTGGGAAGGTGAGGTTCTGTGCTTTAAAGGAAAAAGAGCTGAAACAGTAAAGAGAATGTTAATGTCTCAAAGAAGATAGAAACTGGAGACCTCTGAGGACAAGTGGGGGGAAGAGGGAGAGGAAAGGAGGGGAAAGAAGGGGAAGTGGATGTCACTTGAGTCTGCATGGGGGAAACTGTGGGCAGACAGCCTGGAAAAATAACAAAAAATAAAGGAAAAAAAACCCCACAAAACTAAAAGCACAGAGCAGCGAGCACACAAAAGAGAGAGCCAACTATCACTTGTTTTCTCAGCAAAAAATGTCATAATTGACGAAAATACTCGCGTAACCTGAGTAGAGCACCAGAGTGTACATTCAAATGCGTACAAACACACACACACACACAGGCATCTTCCTATACGTGTATCTTCCTGAAAGAGGGTTATGCAACAACAAGTCTGACTTGCTTTCAGGCATATCTGTTGCTTCAGATTACATATTTCCCCCGTCTTCATATTATTCATGTCCTTAGCGTCTGCTCAGCCTGCTGGAAAAAATTTGTTTCCTTTCTTTTTTTTTTTTCCAAAGATGGAGACCCTGTGTGTTTTGATCCTGTGTAAGCAACCACTCGTGGTCCCACATGACCTCAGATTGTGGGTTGAGCATCGAGGTCAGATTGTGACCCCCCCCTGTCCCGAGTCTGCCCACTCTGTCCACTGCTCTGTTCTCCAAACTTCCTGTCTAATCTCCGTCCTGGAGTCCTGATAAAAACAGCAGTGACAGAAGGGGTGGCAACAGAGGCCCACTCCAATCAGACTCAATTTTCATACTCCCTTACACAGAATTTGCATTTTGTGCAATTAGTACTCCATTAGGGTGAATAATGAAGTGTCACATGAATAAAAAGACAATGTGAGACATCTGCCTCACCAGCTTTCATCTCTTAGTGGCAGCGAACATCACCTCATTAGAGAGTCAAATGATAATCAAGAGCAAGTGATTTTTTTTCCTCCTTACTTCAGCTGCATGATGTAGGTCATCAGGATAACAGAGTGATATATTAAGGCAGAGACGGGAGTAAAAACTAGAACAAGTCAGTGTGGAAAAGTGTGCTGTGGTGGGTTAACACTAGATGGTATTGACATATGATAATTACCTCACCAGCCATTGAATGACAACTTATTCCAGGAGTACAGACTTCAGCTGTAGACACAACAGCAAGATGACAACGAGCTCACAAACAACAACAACAAAGAAAGTATTCTGACTCCAAGGCACCCAAATGTCTTGTAAATGTCAGCATGTGTTATTAAAGCCTGGTGAAAAATGAGCTTAACGACCATGGTACTAAGTTCTGAAAAGTATAAAATATGTGAACAATTGGATAGGAACTGTGCACCAAATAGCAGAAGAGAGCAAAGAAATGCTGTAACATGCTGGAAGGATTTTTTATTATCTCAGTTTTGCTCCCAGTAACTGGGTAACTTCAATTTATGTCAAAGCAGCTTTGAGTGTAAGACATACTGTGTAAGATCGAGCAAAACTGAACTGAAAAACTTCCCCACATCATCCACGTTATTCCACTCACTTATATTTTAGTCAAGGACATATTGTTTCTCTTCAAGATCTGGAGACACTGTTAGTGGCAGCGTGCATGCTTGTGTATAAATGACTAGTAAGGGAAAATAGTGAACAATTGCTGGTGAGGGGTTTGTTTTAAAATTATACAAAATCACTCTTGCTGAATATAGTCTGGCAGGAAAAGACTACCCTCAGTAAACCTATCCAGGACAAATGAAAGCTTTAACAAATATGCAGGGACAAAGCGCACAACAGAGAACCACCTGAAAAGTTTTAAGAAAGACTGAGTCTGGAAAACAAAGAGGACCAGGGAGGAACTGAGAGTGTAGGAGACTGACTGATGAGGGTCCATTACAGCCTGAATCTCGGGCGGTGGCAGGCAGAGGCTTTACAGCCATGTCTAATCCACTGGGCCTTGTTAGCCCACAACACAGACTACATGTTACAGCTACACATTCATCAGCGAAAAATTGTACACACACCCTAACAAAACAAAGGTAAAACAGCAAGTGAAACAATTCCAAAAAAAACCTCATAAAAACAGTAGTTGCAGACACTTTACTGTTTGGGCTGTTTTTGTTCTGGCTTTGTCTAATATTGAATGAATTTACCCCCCACCCATCACCACCCTCATCCCTACTTATACTGAGCCAGTCATTACCTTAGCAATATATTTCATGTTTTCTAAAACACATCTGTGGATGACAGCACCAAATCAAACATTATATTTTTTAAAAGCAGAAAACTGTGAAAAGACACTTTAATAAAAAGAAGTAATGATGTGGTAATTAGATGTACCAAGATCAGTTTAAAGTGTCTACAGAAACAGCTACATGCTGCACTGCAAAACCACACCAAGCAGAAAGAGACACAAAATGAGGACACCATCCACAGGCTGAACTGGGAAATATTTCTACCAGCCCATACAAAATGTGAAGCAGACTCCCTGCATTTTATCTGCACATTTTCTTTAAACATGTTTTTAACATTTAGCTTCTACTGTACATTGTCCAGGTGTGTCTCTGGTGAGGCTGTAATCCAGTTGATAACAGTCCACACAAACAGTGAAGGACAGTGCAGGAAAAAGTCTTCAAGGACACATTACTTTGGTGAAATATTGCTGAGACTTGAAAGTGCATAACTTCATATGAGACCATGAATGAGAAGTAAAAGACTGTCTTTTCTTGGTCTATAGCAAACACTGTTCATATGAAGAATTTTACTCTTACTTTAAAAATTAAGTTCTTTTTTGAAAGCTCTCAAAAAGCTATACTATGGGACATTATAAGAAGCTGTTCCACAGTATTTTAAATAAGTGTGTATCAATTCATATGTCCCTTACCTGGGTTTGTCACAGCCATTTTCAGCAATAAAATGGACATATGAAAGACAAATTGAAAGACTACTGGTTGCTTTTCCTTGGCTGGTTTAAAGATATAGTATGAAACATTTCTGCATTAAAATGTCTTAAAACAATTACATCTAAGTCATATATTTTGTGGACACAACTGTCTGAGTCCTCACACTTAACTCACACAGCCTGGGCTCTAATAAACAGTTTCATTTTATAAGAACTTTGCTATTATTTTAATCATGATGAGGCTCCACCTCATCACCATGATGCACAGTCAGGTGGTAGCATATCCTCTCTGTTTGTCGTGACAGGACAGAGCTAATTCCTGTTCATGGACTCATATTGATTCCGAAAAAGTCCAGTAATGAAATATAGCTTTTAAAGAGTCAGAAATCCACACCCAGACCAACCAACCTGTGTCAGTGAGGGAGGGGTGTGGCTGTGTCCCTCCATCAGACAAAGAGCCATTCAGCCCTCGCTGCTGGTCCTCCCATGTCACTTCTACAGCAAGATGCACACACACACATGCACACAAGTACACACACGCGCACACACACACACACACACACACACGCACACACTGGTTTGCATGCCACAGGAAACTCAGGCACACCACCTTGAATTATTAAGGGAACTTTGATGAGGAAGATGCTGTGTCAAACGTGCTAAAAAGAATAATTTTTTATTTCATTACCTTTTAATACTCATTTTACATGCTAAAACTGTTATGTGTATCTTTTTTCAGAGGTAACTGAGACCTTTAGTGAGAACTGGCAGGAAAGAAAAACACTATAACACTTCAGCACTGAAATCATGGACAGCTCCTCATCAAAGATAATGAACATTGCTCCATCTGCTGGCCAAAAGGGGTAACACTCTATAAGGTTCTATAAAAAGATTATACTCTGCAGTACTTCAACAGCAACACACAATGCACAGGATCCAGGGAATATTACACTTAGATTATTATTTGTTGAGATGCATTAATTTATCTTTTGACTGTGTTTGGCCAACTGCAAAGAATTGCTCTAAACATGAATTACGTATGACTGAAACAGCCAGTCTTAATGGAGTACTGTACAGGATGTATGCGTGTGTGTGTGTGCTCAGTAATCCATGTCTAATTAAAACGATTGGCGATTTCACCGTGGAAATGGAGAGTTCTGTGAGGTGAAGCTGAGCAGAATTAAGTTCTATCAAAGTGGAGAGCAGACTGGGGCCTTACTGGAGCCAGAGAAGAACAAACCAACAGAAATCACAATGACAGCACTCGGTACATATTAACATCAGCTTCAGCTACATCCAACTCTCTAATTTCATCACTCCAAATCAACTCAATAGGAATTAACTACACTCTAGTCTATACAACAGATGAAATGTGGACAAAAGGAAGAATGAATAAAAGGGCTATATTCTATACAGATAAGAAGGAGTCACTAAGAGTAGCAAAGTATTGAGAGTTAGAGATGATAGTGAAGGAGTTCTCACATAAGGAGAACTTGTTGACCGAGAAAGCCCACACAGCAAAGTCACACCATCACACTACTGAGAGGACTTGCCTTTCCTCCCATTCACCGGTTGGCCTTGGGGTTTTTCCTCACAATCTGCTGCTAGTAGAGAGACAGATGGAGGACTGTGAAAGGCTGAAGCTCTGAAAACTTATATTGGTACTGTACTTCACATTCACATGGCAACACATACTGTATGTGCTCGAAGACAGACGCACATACACCCACAGATCCACACACAAACACACTCCAGCATCCTAAGATACTGAATATTAGATGGCATATAGAAGCCCCTACACAGAAATGCTGTGAAATTTAGGTTAATACTGCAGCACAATGTGTGTTTACATGTGCCAAGCATTTGTTTCCATTCTCATAATACAACATATAACTTTCTTGCAGCAGCATTTGGTCAGCAGAATACCTGATTATAGATTATAGGCAATTTAAAAGAGAATGTGACTTTTTAGAGACCTTAGACACAGTATTCACTGAGTCAGGCAGCACTGCAGCCACAGCAGTGTTGAGTAATAGCACCACACAGTCAAAGAAGCAAGCCATATAAACAGATGGGAAAGTAGGAAGTGGAAACTGTGGGGAACTCCAGTTTCTGCCAACAGCCTGGCCATTCATTCAAGCCTGTGGATGAATGCACTGTACATCAACCCGCATTGTACAATACTTTCTTACAAAAGACAAAACAAGGTCCAAACACCTAACAGAGCTGATACATAAAGTTAATTAGTTTTCACTGTAAATTAACATGTTTCAGGGCAGGTTTAAAGGCTGTTTGTTTACTAATAAACACACCTGGTCGACCATTTTGGGGTTCAGGTGCCCCGAGCTCCTCCCCTGTTCCCTCTTAGGAGGTGCCACACATGAACAGATAATATACAACATAATTAGGTACTTGCAAATATAAGGTATGGCTAAACACTGAAGCACAGCAATCAGACAAAATGACAGCAGGTTTATCAACAGCACAGTCCTTCTCTGTAATCAGCAAGAGGCAATGATATGGGTCCAGATCATACAGTACTCCATACACACACACTTACACAAACATGTGCATTACATAAGCTGAATGCCATACGGCTCGGTGGGAGCTACAGCACAAGGTCAGATCAATACCTCCCACTGCACACATGCTGCCACTAGCCTGAAAGGTACAGTGGGGTTGGGTGTGTGGGCAGGGGGGGGGGACAATGAGAAAAAGTAGAAAGCAAGACATGAGTAAGAATAATAAAGAAAAGGTGACACAGAGAAGCAACAGAGAGGTCCAGACAGACAGAACTTCATAATATAAAAGATGGCACAGATACAATAGAAGGGCAGGACAGCGAGAGTGTAAAGGAGAGAGTAAAGATGGTGGTGGGGGGGGGGGTGTTGGCAGCTTTACAGGAGACAGGGAAAGCCCTCATGGACACTGACAATGATGAAAGTGTTCTGCGAGTGCTTTGACGAGTTTTCCAGAACTCCTTGAGCTTTATGCCCTCTTTTCATCTTTCTCCCAGTTATCCCCTCCAATCACTGCAAAGCTTGAACAGTGTTTTTTCACTGTGTCTGATTCAAAAACATGAAGAAACATGATCATCGCCTTCATCGTAGTTCTTCTGATGGTAGACGTCACATCTTAGTACAACTCATAACATTTGTTGAAGGAGTGCTGAGGAACAAATATGACTTTAAATGATATTTTGTAGTTGTGAAGATGTGAGAACTTCAAATGATTGTGCTTTAATTGCCTTTCAAAGTCCCATGTTTAGCCTGTTTAGCAGATACAGACAGTACAAACTTGTATTATCTTTGGTGAAGTATCTCAGCAGTCCAAATCTGATAAAATCACATAGGAACATCTGAACATGACGGCACAGGACATCTAAATTGTACGTTAAAGACAGCTGCAACAGAAGGAGAGTTCAAAGAGCAAAGTGTAAGCTCAGCCTCCATTGAACCCAACCACCCACCATTGCAGACAGGGTTTTGGCCTTCAGAGTAAGGTGCAGATAAACCAGCACTCTCAGTCTGAAAGACTAAACCCACACATTCAGGTACAGACCTTCACAAGGCTCTGTTCCTTCGTCTCCATCTTCTGAGAGAGAAATGGAAAAGGAACCGAGTAGAGATGTTATGGATGGAAGGCAAAAGCAAACACCAATGAAACATAAATTAACAAAAAAAAATCCTTATATATATGATATGATCTGCAGTTATGCAGAGAAATTCCATCAGCAAATAATAATCCCTGTCTCACTCAAAGCGAAGTGTGAGAGTCAGCAAATGCTGTAAAACCAAAGCTCTTTCTCAATGGCAGTCAGCTGGGCTACCAAATTAATAATTATACCATTACAATATGCTGAAGAGAAACACACTGTCATACTAATATAAAGATGTCCTCTCTCAGTAGACATGTCTCTTCACAGACCATAGAGCTGTAATACAATTAAAAAACAATGAGACTTACTTCTGTCTTTCCCTGTTGGTGGAAGTTGTGGGAGTTGTCGTCCTCGTCTACTGGACATGGGGGTACTGGTGGGACTGGTCTGCACTGATCCACTACGAGGATGCGCCCTACATGACAAAAAGTAGAAGACAGTATGGTGAGACACAGATCATTCGAGATCTGTCGTACCCACATCACAGTGTGAGAAAAGTAAAGGGATTTTAAAGGAAAAACTATAAGTTATAAGTAATGGTGGGAGACTAATACATGATCTAATCTACTTATTTTAGATCTGTTTAATAGTTTGGCATATATGTTAGTGAACTTATTTACTACGTTTTGATGCCAGTCACTGTCAGGCTCAAATGAAGACAATCAGGGACAGCAGCTGTACCAATGTGCAACTTAGAGATCATTATATTGTTTAATAATTCAAAGCTGAACCTTCAACGTGATAGTTCTAACAGTGGTTGTATAAACAGTTTATACCTTGACATTGCTTTCTATAATGTAAATATATATGTGGTAACTTTGTGAAGAAAATTTCCTGATGATCTGAAATCTACAAAGCGTTTTGTATCTTCAAATATAAAACCTATGTACACAGCAATGATGTTTGGCACATGGCATGGAAGTGGAGGGATACATCAACTCTAGAGTACTGAGCTGCAATAAAAAAAAAATGCCAGGTGTGAATCGCATGTATAGTCGCCTCATCAAGCTGCTAGGAGAGAAGAGTTCAATGCAGAAACAGCAGACCAGCACGACCATGCGTTCAGACTGTCCCCAAAAGGCTGCAACTCAAAACCAAAAAAGGAAAAGAACAGAATGCCATCACAGGATAAACAACATCAGTTGATGTTAATAATGAAATTAAAGTAAAATGTTGGACCATCACTGCTATACTCACGCAAGCGTATGAGCAGTGTGTTCCAAATTAAAACAAGTCAGCACGCTATTTACGGTATCAGGGCTGTCGTGCCTGGAACATGTGTAAAGGAAATACAGCACTGGTGCTTTTGGGGACAAAACAGAAAGTGGCTAGGTGGGTGGTGGGGCAGTTGTGAGGGGGAAGTGGGTGAGGTGAAGTGGGGTGAAGTGAGGTAGGGAGACAGGGTACTGGGAGGGTGGGAGGTAGGTGGTAGTGATGTGGTTTTTCAGGTTCATTCTGAGTTAGTCAGGCTCGGGGTGGGTGGGAGCTCATGGGACAGGGTCTGAACTGGCTAAGTTCTACAGAGGTTCTAGTTATGCAAACATTTGGCAGAGATAGAGCTGCTCTGGGGAAAGAAATAATCGTACTGGTTGCCTAAGAGAAATAAAGATGTCTGTAGTTAGCAGCTAGATTTGTAGATTAGCAAGACATGAATAATATAAAAATCACAATATAATAGCAAAATCACAGCGAGTCAACAGTCTACCTAGCTTATCTAAATGGTTTAATATGAAGCTATTTGGGTAAGCTAGGTAACTATCCTAACAAACTAACCTAGGTAATTTAAGTTACCAGACCTCTGGATGTCTATACTGCACATTCCCAGTTAGCAGCATAGCTAATATTAGCTTTAATGTATTCACTGGGCTTTAGTATACAATTTGTACTTACTGGCTAGGTTTTTGGTCTACTTATAGATGACTTAAGCTAATATTTAAATTATCTCTCCCTCCAGAGTAGCTATGCCTCAGGGAAATGATCGTACAACTAAAACTCCAGGCTGCTTCTGTGCTAAGATGGTTAGCGTCTCCGATCTGGGTCACACCTCGTCAAGGCAGGTGAGGGGGGAGCGGACCTCCCAGATGGCAGAGACGGCATGGACCTCATGAGCGAAGAGTCGTGGGGGCGTTCAGTGGAGCGCGAGCGGGATGTGGGGCGCTCTATAGTGGGCCGCTGGTCTGCAGAGCGGGACCTGCTGTGATATTCATGTCTATCCATGGCTCCGTGGTTCCTACAGAGGTTATTGAGAGATTAGCAGGCACTCAGTGGGGCCCCAGTAGGGCAGGGACAGTATGCTGGCATGGTGGACAGTATGGAGGGCAAAGATATGTGTTTCAACCTTAAGACTGCTGCAAAGTGCACGTAGGTCACAGTGCATGTAAGTGATATACTTCTTTTTTCTGTTTGTTTGTTTTTTGAATGTTTTAACCCATTTACTACAAATAACATAGTGCACTTTACATTCTGAATATGTTTTCCCTGCCTACTAGCTGGCCACTCTGTCAGTTTCTATGTGATGCCTCATTGGAGTTAGCTGGGCACTGGACTCAAAGCAGGCAGTTTGAATGAACATCATATATAGTTTAGTTATGGTCAAATTTTATTATACTTGCATTGCATTGTGGGTGCAGATTTCTGAATCAATCTGCAGCTGATTTGATATTTACTGTCATGGACTCAACATCAAACATAGCCTAAGTTTTATTCTGTATTAAACTATACATTAATGCTGCATGTTAAGTCAGAAAAACCTATTCACAAATATGAATTCACTTTAATGTTTTCATTATATGAAATTTCAAGTATTATAATAATAGCCACTCTTTACTTTGTGAAATGTATAGTTCAACTTGCATGCTGTTGTTTACTTAATTTTAACATGACCGCTTTGTCTATTATTCTCCCTAAGTAGCTGAATTTGGGATTCACAGTATGTATAGCTTGGTGGATCCTGTATGGTTTATGGTTCCTGTAGTGAATTAACTGAGTAGTCTTCTGGTTGTGTAGAGCTGGCAGGGACCTTGTGGTGTCTCTATATACACGGCGTGTGAGGCAGAGTGAAATGTGAGGGGAAAGTGAAGTGTATCTTTACAATGCATTTGGCTTGTTATGTGTGTTATTTCCTAAAAAAAAATGTCAAGCCATCCTAAGTATTTTTGGCACAGTGAGGATGAAGGTAAATCATGCTGATCTGAAGAGCTGCAGAAAAAAAGCAGGTGAGGTTTCTCAACTAGGAAAATCAATGACAGGGTATAAGGATATTCTTCAAGGAAGAAAAATGCATTTTCATAAAACCGCATCACATGGCACATGTCAAAAAGTGAGATATTCAACTTGACCTTTGCACATGAGTTTTTGATAGAACAGATTTAGAGCATGCACCCTATTTGGGAAACTGTAAAAGTTTTTTAGGTTTTAATTTTTAAATATAAAGCCCATACACATCAAACACAGTTTTTATGTTTAATAAAACAAACACTATTTGAAATAACCATTATACCTGTTTGTGTCTCTGCACAGTACAAATTCCAATAAGGATAACAGACACCAAAAGACTTCTTGAAATAATTTGCAATCATGACTTTGTTCAAAACATTTGAGAATGTGGAAGGAAACTGTTTTAATATGGTGTGATTTCATTTCATCATTTGAATTTTAACTAATAAGTTAATCTTGTCATGATCTTGTAGTGTCTGTAGCCTTTGGCAGTATGAAAAATTGTCCAGTAGAGATGCCCTTTTTGTCTCTCCAACAGCAAAACAAAGACTCATCAGTAAGTGACAAATAGCCTTTAACAGTCATTTAGCAGTCATTTACAGTGATGGTCAATATAATCATTAGTGGATCTCATTGTGAGGTTCTTATGGCTAAGGATTTATGGCTAACATGAAGGTCATGTTATAAATCAAACCTCTCATTAGGTGTAATTTGATGGATAAAGCCATGATATGCACATACGAGAATACCCATACCGGAATAGTGCTGTTCACTGCATTCTTGTTTGATTCAAACGAGTCCAATATATTAGTTATCTATGCTCGAAAAAGCTGCTGTTGTGAAACATATATACTGCAGGCTCTGCCCCACAAAGGGCAAGTTCTAGGAAAACACTTTTAGACAACATAACCATCAAAAAACATGTGCTGGGAGAAAATCACCAAACTAAAACCAAACTAATGCTTTCCACTGTTCATCTCATTTTCCTTTTCCACGTGCACACAGAAACAACCTGTATCTGCATGAAGGGAAGAGGGAGATCTATTCAGATAATACTAAGATACTAGCGTTCCTCTCTCTGCTGGTGTAGATGAAAAGAGAGGGGGTGAACATAACACGGAGAGCTCTCGTTAACGGCTACCTAGGCTATAACCCTAGTCTGAAGCTGAGCCAAGCTGGGCCTGAGGGAAACTCTGTGACACTTTAATAAAGTCAATTGGGCTCTCGGGCTGGGTTCTGAGGACTCATCAGTTTTTTCCTCCTGGTGAGGAGAGAAATGGCACAAATGTCACGTTATTATTGACTGAAAGCCAGATGGCAGCAGGCGGAAGACTGAAGA
Organism: Scatophagus argus; assembly: GCF_020382885.2. Classification (NCBI taxonomy): domain Eukaryota; kingdom Metazoa; phylum Chordata; class Actinopteri; family Scatophagidae; genus Scatophagus; species Scatophagus argus. Next base: position 5,524,311 of record NC_058501.1, read on the forward strand.
CAGAGAAAAGTGGACTCATTTACAACGTTTCTCTGGATGGGGTGGCTGATGTGAGTTTTTCTTTTTATTGGTGCACTAGGACGTTGGCATGGATCCTGGGGATGGATGGGTGTCAGCAGGCCTTTCTATACTTGCTTGGAACAGCCCAGAAGCCCATTCTGGCCAGACATAAGAAGTCAAAGGGCAAACACAGAACGTACAAAGCTACTGTGCAGCCCAGAGCAATGCATCACAGATGTCATTGTATAGATGAGCAATAAGCAGCTGTCAATAGCATGTAAAAAAGGACAACACTAAAAATCATACACACCACTGATCAACATACCACTTTTGGTATAATGTACATGGGTACGTAAACAAGGACATCAACGAAGAAACAGAGAGGTGCTGGCCATCAGCAACACACATAGCTCTGAGCCTCAACAGACAGAGGCAGTTGTGTATGGTTATTTTACATCAACAGCTTCAGAGCTGTGATGACTCTTTAATAAAAACCGATATCAGAGAGGATATCATTTTCGGTCATCACACGTTCGATCACGGATAAATTAAAGACGGACGAGGGACAAGTTGAGGAGACCACAAGATGGCGGATGCACAGATGCAACAGCAGTGCATGTCAATACCTCTCGTAGTCATAGTCGGAGGAGTAGGCGCCCTCAGAATAGGCACGGGCCATCCTTGTGGAACGCAGTAACCTGACTGCTTCCTCTCGGCAGATTGGGTATACGCGATGGTTGCGGCTGGCGAAAAAATATCACAACTGGTCAGCATTTTTTTTTTTTTTCCAGCAGAAGGGGAAGCAATAAAAAAAAAGCCTGGAAAGGAAGAAAAGTTGGTATATACCTTTTGGATTCTCATTACAGACTCTGTGTGAGCAGGTATTTATTTAATTATCCCACAGATCCACAGTGATTACATATAAACTGAAGGCTAATATACAGTATTATAGACTGAATGTATCAACATCTCTGCAGGAACCAATCAACTCTTCTGGACAAAACTTCACAACCACAGACCACTTATCCATTTTCAGTATTGCTATAGTCACTCTTTTGACGGCTAAAATGAAAAAATAATTGAAGAATTTGCCCATCTCGAAATCCCATGGTAAACTTTTGTAGAAGAATGTTTATATGAGAATGACTCTGATGATGAAAAGAGAGAATAAGCAATGCTGACGCTTGATGGATGAAGTGTATGACCAAAGGATCATTTTTTTTTAGTAAGCTGTGCCATTGAAACAATGCACATTTTATATATATTTGATCTTTTGCAGAGGAAATATATACTTTACCACAACACAACACCAATGGCACTGACAACAGCCAGGTCTTCCTTAAGACAGCATAGTTTGGCTTAGTGGACTTAAGGTCAAGTGACTGCTTTGAGGTTCTTACAGTACATAGACTACTGTGAAGACATAGTGTCAGTGCCATGTGTTCACCCTACACCCAACACCCTAATGAACAATTTCCTCAAAAGAAAAAAGAGCTTCTTTTTTTTTTTAGTTGTGGAGGTGTTGGCTTGGGAAACGGAGGTGCAGAGATGGGGCTTCATGCATGCTCAGCTAAAAGTCTACCTGGGGTCCTTTTGAGGATCAATATGTTGAGTATGTCTGGTTCGAGGTAGGGTGAGAAAATGGCTGCAACCACATGGAGGGAGGAGAGAAGACAGAGATGGATCTGAGATGGCGCCGACGAAGAAGTGGAGGAGGAGGAGCAGGAAAGGAGAGATAGAAAACATTGGAGATAGACAGAATCATAGGCAGACAGATGGAGGAGTGAGGAAACCGAGGGAGACAGAACAAGAGATTTCTCAAAGAAACAGGATGTAAAGAGACTGAGAAAGCTCATAGGAAAGGTTGATGTAACAGTTTCAAAGGGGAAAAACAGGAGAGAAAGATAAGAGAAGCTGAGAAATCGCAGGGTGAAGAGATGTCTTCCTCAGCTTTACCACACACTCAAATGAAAGTGGTACCCCAAACACACCAGCAGCATTCACACAGGAAAGAATAGAACAGCACAGTCCAAACACCTAAACCTGCTTGTTGTCGCTTCTACTGCACGATTAAACAACTTAAGACCATGCACATGACATAAGGTTTCTTCTTTTATGGGCACAAGTTCAAGAACATTTTAAAAAGAGGGAAAATACAATGAAAGTGACACAAGTGTGAAACAAAATACTAGCCTCACCAAATTTTTTAATATCGTTGGTGTTCTGGGATAATTCCAAATTGTGCATGACTCATTTCCTGTGCCATTTTCAACTGTTTTCAATAAATAACCAGACACTGTTGATTAAAGCAGTGGAAACACACTCAAGTGAGCACTGTCTCAGACAATTTAGATAAGTGCATTTTCTGCATCTGACACTGATTTAGGCCAAGCCTCAGAAATATCAAATAAAGTTAATTGGACAGGGGAAAGTAGCTGTGCCCTAGCAGTGCCAAGGCTATGATTGGACTCTTGGAGCAACATTTTCCAACCCTCACAGAAAATAAGTGCTGATGGAGGATAACTGACCACTTCCCCTTGACCACCTCTGCCATAAAGAGTGAGGTACGTGCAGACACAGTACACTGTACACTGCACTGCGCTGGCTTCAAACGTTACCTGCACAATTCAAACCACTTAAATCTAAGACTGAATAAGCTAATTGTTAATTACTCCTCATACGCAGTGTAGTATTAACTAAGTCTGGTCTTCGTGTAGGATTCTAAATGTAATGCAAATCGCCTGATGAATCTGTGAAGTGACAACTTTATTTTGACTTTTTTAACATTTACACTTTTAGTGGCCATTTCAAATTCTCTTTTGGTTGGAGGTATAGGAAGATAGAGGAAGCAATATTTTTAATCAAATATTTCCAAGGAATGGGCAAAGTTGCTCTTTAAAGGAATATATATCAAAAAAAGCACCCACACATGTGATTGCAATGTTACTGTGCACCTCCCTGTACATTTGCTCAATAGTCCCTGCTTGTGCTTTCCAACATCTCTTCATGCATGTCCGTATATGTAAATGCATCCACTGTACACAAGTGTAAGCTGGAGTGTGTGTGTGTTTGTGGAGCTGTCAGGTAAGTAAATATCTTCTGACACATAGTGGTGGTTCACTCTGGTGGAGGAGCTGTACTGAGAAGGCAAAAAGTAAGGACCAGGACCAGACTTCTGCTGTCTGACAGTGTATGTGACCCACCACACATTACCCCCGCACTTCCCAGGGGACACATCGCCTCATGTCTATGTGAGGCATTCAGAGAAACCAGTGACAGTGCACTCTGTATATAGGCTTGATGTGGCATTTGGAAGGCAGTACGAGGAGTACGAGGACAGCAACACTCACTGCTACAATCAAATAGGTGAAACATTTCGAATGGCCATTTTCAAGATTAACCTGAAGCAGTGTTTTGTTCAGTTAAGTTACAAAGCATAATATAACCCTTCATTTATCATAATTTTGTGATTCCCTAAACAGGAAACTTAAGACATCCTCTTTCAACATGTGTATCAACAGGGAATACATTCATATAAGCAAAATAACCACACAGTGTATACCCAGAAATCAAGGGTCAGCCCAGCTGTGGACTGAGCATAAGTTACCTGGAGGGCGGGGGGACGCTGGGAGAGCGCGACCGCGCCCTGTTAATATCAGCTGACCGAGAGCAGTGGTTAGACGACATGATCTGCTCAGGGACAGACAATGTGGAGCTCTGGAAGTCTCTGCCATTTGGCCGGTAGTCTGTGAAGACAACAATGGATAAAGAAAGTGAGGAATTTACGGTTAAGAGAGTAATGGATCTGTATCCATAATCTGCTCCAAAAATACTGCAGTGGTGAACTATGAATTTCAAAACAAATACAACAGTCAAGCAAAACTTCTTTGCTAATTCAACTTAAACATCTTGTGGACTCTGTGTGTTTGAAACATGCTGACTTTTGCAACTTTTGCTGACTTTTTCCAATTCAACTCCACCCTGTAATAACACCCCAATCTTTAAAAAAAACTTACACTAAATGCCAGTCTGCACTGGGACAGATTTTCTATTTTCATTATGCTGAGTCTCAATATTCCAAAAATGAGGACTAGATTTCAATAAAGATGCAATTCATCTGCTGTGTTAACATTGTGCATTAAACATGAAAATAGCCTCTAAAAAATCAGAAAGATTATAATGAATTTTTTCTGCAAGACTGATTATTCCACTGAAATTGAAAGAGTTCATTAAGCGATAATCAGACATGGCTAGCAGTCATGGTTAAGGTCAGTGCTCAGTGCTATTAAAGTTGATTGATATTCAATAGAGTGTGTAACACATTAAAATGAGTTGAAAGAAAACGCTGAATCAAAAGTTGGAAAGGAAAGGTAAGAAAAATAAGGCAGGTAATGATAAAGAAATGTAGATCTTCACTTGAGCGAGTTTGACATATTAATATGATAAGCCTTTCTTTTTGATGGGAGGTCATTGTGCATAATGGTTGGCATACATTAAAATATTTCAAATTTAATAATCCATCCTGATTGCAACTGAATGCATCAGAAACTCTGAATAGTACTTTGTCACATGCTTTTTATAGACTTTAATAAAACTATTTTAAAAAACCCAATAAAAACAAGAACAAAGTAAACAATATATTTGCTTCATTATGATGTTTAAGATGATGATGATGTTTTTACTCACAAAAAAAAAGTATCTGGTATTTCAAATCAGCAGCTTCAACTCAGAGCCTCCTGCAGCAGAGGAATCAACTCCCATGCGGGAGCCAAATTAAATCTATTCTTTTTCTTGACGTGCTGCTTCATGCATGAATACAGCCTGCCTGTTAAGCACATGTAGAGAGAAGAACCTTTCCTGACAATTAATGGGATCTAACAAGAGGAATGGGCTGCATCAGTGCAGAAGTAGGGAACAGTGCACAGGAATGTCACAGTAAGATTACCCAATTCTATTTCATTAAAAGAGTCCAATTGCAGGAATTATACTTTGAAAGACAGGATTACATAAGTATGACCTGTGCAGTAATTGCTAGCATACACTTCACTTACTTTGCTGCATACTGCTGTACTTTATGTAACAAACAATTAGAAACCTGGCACTTATAGGATTGTAAAATAAAATGTACCAAAAAGAAATGTTTTTTTGTTTTTGTTTTTTTTTTCCATTTGAAAGCGAATCGAGGCAGCAGCTTACTGACAAGAGGATATACTGAGATGTGGTAGAGCTTCAGTAAACAGGAGGGTGTGAGCAGAGCTGAGGGAGGGGGTATCCCCTTCACTGTGAATGAAGTGAAGGGGACTGGCATGGTGAGGCAGTGAGGGGATGATGAGCATGTTAAAGAGGCTGGAGGAGGATTTCCCTAAGATACAGTGTCTTCCCCTCTCTGCCCACCTGTCTGACAGGCGTTCTTCTCTCTACAATGCATTTCCTCTCTAATGTCTCACATTCTTTCCCTCCCTTTTCTCTGTGGGCTGTATCTGCTAATAGGAATGTGAAGCATTACCACAACCTAAACCACCCGTGCAGGCAGCTGCCTTCATCCTGCAATTTACCAACAGATTTCCTGCAAACAAGGTGGGCACAATTTCTGTGGTCTTCAAGCGAAAGAAAAAAGAGGGATGGTATTTACTGAACAATGATAGCAGGGAACATAATGTGCTGCTTGCCAACACTAACAGCAGACCTGCCATCTCTAAAGCTTTGCTACCTATTTCAGTAGCGTTTTCTTCGAGGTTGATATTTTATGTGGACAAATTTGAAGTAGTTCAGTCTTTCCTTCTCCCTCTTCTCTGGTTCTGCTTCTTCTTTTCTGATGTACAGCGGGGGCGTACTGTTGGAGCTTTGGTAAGTACAGCAGAACAGCAACTAGCTGTGCAGAGGCAGACAAAATCTCAGTTCTGCCCCACTGTGCTGCTGCTGCTGCCAGTGGTACAGGACTGCATTTTATCTTGCTAATATGTATAAGAGTAATTGTAAACTGTTCAAGCCTGGGCAGTATTTGATGGATCGTCACATGTAGCTGAGCTGAGACCAAGGCCAAAGCAAATAAACATAAAATAAAGACCTGGTGACCAATAGATTACAAACTATATGTTAATGTACCTCCAGACTGTCTCTTTGCCTTCTGTTTTGTTTTTTGTTTTGTTTTTTTGTTTGGTTTTTCAGATTGTATTCACTTGTATTACCAGTGAATTCATTCATGTGCCACTGAAAGTCTTGCATGTTAACATGACGTTAATATATTACCTGTTATTACCCCGACACCATCCTCACAATCGTAGTCTGAGATCTCACTGTCGCTTATCCTCTGCGATCCTTTGAGATGAAGAGGCAGAGACAAACAGAAGTTCCAGTGAGGAGGGAAAGACACAGACACAGAGAGATAGAGGGAAGAGTAGGAAGTCATTTTCATTCCCTTGCTCATTTACTCATCAGTTTTCTGTATCATGCCTGATACCTGGTCTACCTGGACTGTGTGTTTCTAACTCATGTCGCAACGCACCACACAAATACATCAAACGCTCCCACAAGAGAGCATTTTGGATAATATATGTGAAGATATGTGCCAGCTGTAACAAATAATGCTGCATTTCGTTGCTCAACTTCAACAAAAACAGCAGATCTCTCTTCATCTGAACTGTGGCACTTTTAAATGACACGTTCAATCATTCAATTTACATGTGAACCTGGCGATGTGACTTTACAGCTCTTTCTTCATCTTCCCCAGTAGCCTCACTGTCCCCTCTCTTTAAAGTATGACTGCCCCCACCCCAACCCCACCGTTCAGTCAACTTAAATCAACCTGGACATGTGCGTTTTATCAGAAATGACAAGTGCTGCACTCTGGCAGTGCCGCTCCCAACCTCTCATCTCAGTTGGCTGGAGACTTTTTACAGCTGTCAGCTCTTTCACCTCACACTAACACAAACGCCCAGAAAATCATCCTGGTGGGGGAAACAAGCAAGACTTAAGTGTCTAGTACAGTGAAGCAGTCCTGCGTAACATAGACTACAGTATAGCTGGCTAAAGCATGTTCACCAGAATCTCACAGAATGTACCAGCGGTGAGAGAAGGAATACAAAAAGAGGTATTTTCAGTTTTTTGGTTAGGGTAAATATAACGCTCGATATACTATGCATATATCTAACGTAAGATATTTAAAATGTTCTTTTTTCCTTTCTCTGTGTAAATATACCACCACTGAAGATTAAGAATAATAAGCAAGGTATCACCACTGTATCCATGACAAAAAACATTTTCACATCCAAGGTACACACATACAAGCAAAGCAGAATGGGCAGCAATTTTTTCCACAAATATTTTGTGTATTTTTAAAAGTTGGAACAATGGTAGCAGGCAAAATAATAAACAATATACATCACAGAGGAAAAGCAAGTTGTCAGAATCAAAGTATATTGTGTGTGCAGGACTGGCAGATAGCCTGGGTTTTTATAATGTCACTTTAGGATGAGTTTCGAGCACAGTTTTGCAGGATGTGGTTGTGGGTTGCAGGATGGGATTGTGAAATAGTTCACAGGTGAATATACAGAGAGGTAGAGACCACTGAGTCCTAAATCTCTGTTTCCCTGGAGAGTGCTTGTGTCTGATGCCCTGAACGGATTTCAAACAAGCAGTGTCATATTTACGCCAGCTCCTCTCACTGAAATCCATGTAAGGCAGCAGAAACATGTACCCTTCATGGAAAAATGGGTGGAGAATCAGGGCACAAGGGTGCATTTTTGAAGAGGAAGGAAAACACTCAGATGCTCTATCGAGCAGCACTGCCTGCGAGTGCAGGGGGGCTTTACCTGAGTTGTATGAATATGAGCCTTTGTCTGTAAAAGCAGAAGCAGTAGGGTCGAGGTGAACACAAATGACAAAGACAAAATATGCATAAACTACAATTGCTGAAAAGGCTTAATAAACTAAAGCAGGAACAGAAAACTACGGGGTAAAGTTACTTGAAAAGCGAGAAGTATAGTGTATGTGAACCCTTACTCGTAACTGAGAACTTACATTTGCAAATTAAAATGACTATTTGACATTAGAAAATTGACCAAAACTGGATCTATTATGTTATTTAATTAACTGAGTGACTAACTTGTAATTAACATTTGGTTTGTGAGGGTTTAGTGACATCAGCTTATTGATATAGAGTGGAGGGATGCTCCTGAGTTGTCCACTGTTGCAACAATTTGTCCATGTTAAAAAAAATGATCTGGCCTGTGTCTCACACGTATATTATACTTAGTATACTATAGTATACCTCATATCTCCTTTAATTTATTTTTCCCTACAGGGTGGCCACTCTCATGCTGTCTTTTCTGTAAATTTCAAGATATTAATAAGAGTTTTGTGACATGTTAGTGACAGAGGGACTACGTACTCTGCAGCCGCCGGGTTGGACTCTCTCCATGGAGCTGCCTACGCTGTGTGTTCGGGGAGGCACGTGGGAGTGGGATGGAGGACACATCATGGGTTTGCAGTTTGTACCAGTGTGGCTCGTCATCCAGAAGAGCTGTCTCAAGCTCAATAAGGATCTGCAATAAGAAAATGGCCATGACAATGTCTTTTAACTCAAAAATGTCCTCACTTAGTTTTTGCAAACTAACACTTTCGTCAGTGGTGGAATTATGGCAACACACACATGTACTGCAGTACTCATAGAGCTCGCAATGTGAGCTTCCATCTTATCAAGGTACATTTATCCTAACAGTTTTGCACAATAAATAAAAATATCAAATGGATGAGGACTGAACCACCTAAACTTTGCAATGGCCAAGAGCTCTATGAAGGGCTCGACCTCATTCAAGAGGATTAGCTGAGATACTGTCACAGAGTGTCCCTGATGGGTGGGGTTTGGTCTTCTTACCTCTCCCAGGAATTCACTCTCCTCCTCCCTCACCCTGGCTTGGTCCCACAGTGTGATCTCCAGCATGCGCTCCCGAAACTCCCGCCGGTGCACCGGCGAATACATAAAGGTCTGGTTCCATTTGGGCTCTAAGGATTTCTTTACCGTTTTTGTTCTCCTCTTGCTTTTGTCGCTGGAGGAACAATAATTCAAACTGTTTTTATTTACAACCATGATAGGGAAGAGCCACGAATACAACAGATCAATAACACGACACAGCACAGAGCACATCACTGTGGCATGCTGTTGATGAGGATGAGATAGCAAGCTGACTGCTAAAATATCCATTTCCTGCACAGTGCATAAGGAGAAACTGCTTAGCAAAGTGCAAAACTGCACTGAACAAAGTGATTACACACATATCCATAAATCCAGGTGATTTCTAAATTCTAATTTCTAAAAACACTTGTGACATCACATCATTTTTCCAAAAAATCTACACAAAGACAGAATCCATTTTCTATAATATATAATAACTGACATTAAACAAGTGGGGTGGGTAAAATTAGCACACAGTAATGCTAATCCTGGTAACTGCTTCTAGTCTTACCTTCTATCAGGCAGGAAGTAGATTTTGACATAAGGGTTCCTGGGCCGGCCGTCTTCTCTGGGCGGCAGGTCTTTGGCACCCAGGATGGTGACGATTAGTTGATGGCCCACTTTGTCATACCACAGTTTGACCTGCGGGGGCAGAGCAGAGATAGTCTTCTGAGAGACTGGTGTGGGCCAACAGTGGTAAAAACACACAGAGGGACTAATGCAGGAGAAGACAACTTCAGCAAATTAGAATGAACACAGTTACATGTAGCTGTTTGTCTTCTTTATTGACACCTATTTCATTTTGACTGTCACTTTTTTACAGCATGGGGTCTTCTCCTGTATTTATCCTTCAGCAAAGGAGAAAGATGTCTGCCTGCTCAGATGAGGTTAGGTCACATGCTTGTTGGGGCATTTTTTTATCAGCTCATTAGTGCTGATTAAACATGGACTTACTGTATCATTGCTAATATGGAACAATAATGCTAAAAATAAGATATTAATATATGAGGGTCTCTGTGGTTAAAGCCCCTGCTTTAATGAACAGGTGTGTTTTTTAGTTATATGCATGATGCTATGCATACTTTGTATATGTATTCACTGTGTTTTTTTCCTTTCTGTTGTGTGGTTTAAAATCAATGTGTTTATGTTTGTCATTAAAATCTTCCCCTCCAGGGATAAATAAAGTTTATTGAATGGAACTGAATGCAATTGGCCTGAATGTCATTTCGACTGAAGTGAACTGAAGTGAAATGCTAAAGGCAACATGCTCTAAAATTAACAGTGTGCCCTGCTGAAATGAGAGTGTCAGCAAATGGTGATGTTGTCTCTAATAATGTTCTCTCAGATATTCAATGGGCATTGACACGGAGAAATCAATCATGCCGTTGCAAGGGGAATTGAAGACAGTTCACACTAAAAGGGAAGTATGGACTCCAAAAGAAGACACTTAGAAGAAGAAGAAGAAAAAACTCCAACTGAGGCCTCAAAGAGAGTAGATGAAATGAGAAATAAAACTTCTAAGCTTTTGTCCATACTTCTTTGAAAATATGATCATGGAAAAGGTCCGCACCATTTCAAACTACCGGCTACACATGCAGCAATGCAAGGCAGAGCATTCAAGTCAGTAGATTTCATGTAGGCAAAAACAGACAGCAGAGGGCTTATGGGAAAACAAATTGTACCAAATAACTTCCAAACTTGTAGCCCAACAAAAAGCTAAATACTGCAGAATATGGATATACTGTGCTGTCTGTGAATTTGTGGAACATCTCTGATTAAATTAAATTTGTAATGCTTATATGTAATAGTACACATGGCTCAATACTAAACTGCTAAAATAGACAAACAGAAGTGGTTTTACAGTGTGCACTAATAATGAATTTAGTCAAAGATATAAGCTTTTCCAAGAGTATATGCATGAACACACACACACACACACAAACCACTTATTTACATCCATTCTAATTTCATATCACATATTTAGATCCCTCTTAATTTGAAATCCCACTGTGCATATCCTTCCAGACATCTGCATACTTACTATGCATAATAACAATATTTGTGAATTAGATCCATATGAAGTATGTTGAGGTTACTCCAAAGTAAAATAACATACTGTAACAGTGTCAAAGAGATTAATATGCAAATAACAGAAGTAGGAGTGTAAACCTTTAAGCTGACTGAATTAAGAAAACAGAATTACACAAAGTGATTACACTATATGTCATAAAACAAATAAAATAACAAAACAAAAAGACAGACTACCACGAAATATGACAGATTTAAGATTCTCTGAGCAAAGGAAAACTTTCACAGTTCATTATTTGGGAGGTACAATTTGCTTATATGTTAACTCTCATCCGGGCAGGGAAAATGCAGTTTGGTTTTCAACATGAGACAGTGACTTGGTATCTTTTCATTGCAACATGAAACTGCAGACCCATCAACCATAAGCTGCTAGTTACCATCACTTGAACTCGCTCAGGGAGGAGTACTCCTGTAGATGTGTGCAGGGTTAGCGCTATCAAGGCCTGGCTTCATGTCACACTGAAGCAGAAAATAACCCAAGTTTTTTTGTCCTACAAAGTTCAGGGAGACACCCTCCTGCATTGCAAATGTAAGACACCAGGAAGGGGCAACTACTGGTGTGAAAAACAGGCAATGGAAGAGTGTCTCTTAAAACGTGTTCAGATTAGTAGGGCATGCACTACCTAGGAATAATGATGTGAATGGGTTAAAATGAGTAATAATAACTCTAATCATAACAGGGATACCAAGAAATCAAACTGAAGAAAATGACACAATGCACTGCACTGAGAGGGAAACTTAAAGCTGCCATTTCCCCAGGAATGCATTTCCAAAGTATGGAAACAGAAAAAAAAGGCCAGTCAACAGTCAATGAGCAAAGACCAGATAGAGATTGTGCCCTTCAGACAGGGCCCATTACCTGGACCCTAGGGGCAAAAGGCGTTGTTCTTCTACTAAGGCTTTGGCTCTGGATAAGCAAAATTAAACAGCAAAAAAAAAAAAAAAAAAGAAAAAAGAAAGAAAGAAAATGAAATAAAACCCCAAAACCCCACAAAACAACTACAAAAAACTCACAATACACTCTAAACACCACAACAAACATTTGTAGTTTCTGCTCACAGGGGGGGTTTGGGCCAGTGGCTTCATTCATATTTTACTTTTTCATCTTTGACTTATATCTTTATTTCTGCTTCTCCCTGACCCTCTCTGCTCTATTCTGCTTAGGATGCATCACTCCTTTTCTCTTTCTCTCCCCTGCTTCAAAGCTTGTACCACAGTGACATTAAACATTTGTTATTCCTAAACATAATATAAAGAGTACCACAAAAACACACAGACAGTTCTTCACTCTGTAGAATCAGTCATCAGGCACTGCAGCTCTTATAAGGATTTTTCAATGAGCGTTCAGTGATTGGATGTTTATGAAGGTCCATTGCTTCAAAGAAATGCGGAGCATAAAAAACATCTGGCTGAGATTTGGGGTTTGCAGAATTCACTGCTTACTTTTAACTGGCTGACATAATGCTAGAGATGTCAATGTGAGTCAGATCACTTGACAGCACCACACTGTAAGTATAATCTATTTTCCTGACATATATCGTCAAAAGCTGAAAATACTTATCAATTGTCAAATGTTAAGATCATGAAGAGTCATGTTGGTCAAACCCAACAATTTCTCATAAATATTGATGCTGTGAGAAAAACCTGTTCTGGAGGAGTTACAAAGATTCTAAAGCTATTTCCCTTGTGGATCCTAAACTTGAGCGTTGATTTATCTCCTACTTAATGCAGCTCCTTTACCCATTTACCCCAGGAGGGTTTTTATACTAGATAATGGACAACACACACAGTAACCTGATCTACAATCCTGTGCTGGGTTGGTAAAGGGCCAACTCAACAGGCAGAGGGAAGAGAAGCTGCACCTCGTAGCCCAGTAGTTTGAACCAGGATTTAAGTTATACTTTGAGATGCATACTAAATGCACAAAATGGCTAGTGTATTACAAAATACAGTCATTTAGACTTAATAACCCTTAACCATCTTACAATCAATGCAATCCAGAGGATTTCACATGTAGTCTGTATGTCATGCTGAGGTCACTCACTGAGAGCTGTCCTGACAGGTACTGGGGGGCGTCCCTCAGCATGCTGGGACTCATGGGGGACGTGACGGAGATGGATGGGCGATCCATCTTCTGAGACTCAAAAGAACTCGAACCTGACAGGGCACAGACGTCATAGTCAGATTATGTAGTAGTGAGTAGTAGTTATTTTTGTAACATGATGAGATCTAAAGATAGATGAAAGAAGAGACTAAAAGACGACAGGAAAGCCTGTGAGGAAGACAGAAATAATGAGAGACACAAAAAACTCTCACAAACATTTCCTTCACTTGATGTTTCTCTGTTGATTAATAAGATAGTGAAATCGGTTTAAGATCTTGACAATACTCACTTGATTCCAGTTGTGCATGTGTGCTGTCTGGTATCCTTGGAATATCTCTAAACACAAATCAAAACAAAACAGAGTGAATATATGAGACAGGACAGAAGGAGGGGTTGGAAAAGATCAATGTGAGCTAATGCTGACTGCACGGTGCTTTAATGAGCGTAAGCATCACATTAGTCTTCATTCACCCAGCAGCTCCCTCAGCAGCACAAAAACAGGTCAGAGATAGGAACTGACAATGCAAAGGTGTTGCTGTTTGGGTCCTCGCAATTAACCCTTTCCAAAACAATTGTTGGTGAGAGTGTAAGAGAGGTGGCAGACTTTCTTTTTGTCAAACATAGTCATTCCCTCTGTGACCTTCTTATTTAAATCTCTATATTATATATATATATATGATATTTTATTATTAAAGACATTCTCCAGAACATCCAAAGCTACTCTAAGCAATGTGGGCAGGGGACACGGCACATATGAGCCACAGACACAAAAACTGTAATTACCTTTGGGAAAATCATATCATTAACTGTGATGTAGTCACAATCTGATGATAATTCCTGTTTTGGTTTTAGTTTGGTTGATGTTGTTCATTAATTTAAAAAAAAAAAAAAAAAAAAAATCAGTGTTTGACTAAAACACATCTGAAGCTATTATGAAATTCCTGAAAAAGCCACACATTTCATTGTATACATTTCACAAGTGTATAATTAATGTTAAAAAGTTTAAAAAAAAACAACCAGTTACATCTGTATATGTTGTCCTAGCACCAGCTACTGGGCAGAAGAATAGCATTCGGTCTTATTAACAAATTCATCCTCTCCATCTGTTTATTTCTTTTTCAAGGTCACAGAGGTCTTGAAACTATCCTAGTGTTCACTTGGTACTACTGTCATTATCACTGTCATTCAATGCCTGCAGACGTACTTTACTGCTAAAATACGTCTGACCCCATTGTCCCCCAAGAGTATAGATGCTAAGTGTGTGACTGAGTGACTGTGAGCTCTCACCCTATAGGCCGTGAGACCACCAGCTCCACTTGCGGCTCAGGCTTAGATTCTAAAATGATATTGTAAACTTCTTTAAATGTGGCTCCTTGTAAAAGCTTCCCATTCCATTCCAGCACCTGGTCACCTGCAGAAACACCAGAGATATTTTAATGTGCTGTCTATGTTGCTGCACAAGTGCCCATCATTATGCACATCTAGAACATACTGCATATTACAAAAACCTGTTTGTGTGTTTGGGTTTTTAATACCTGGTCTGAGGTGTCCAACAGTGTCTGCTAGACTTCCTTTCCTCACTTTAGTGATAAAAGCACAAAGTCTACCAGATTCCGTCATCTTGCCTCCCACCACCTGTAGAAGTCGAGAGTTGACAGATCAGCAGTGAAATACATGTGTAAACTAAGCATGAACTCTTATCATCACTGCAGCCTTATGGTGCCATGTCAAGTTATAACAGTAAAACCTATGAAGATGCGTCACTATGGATAGCCGCTTACAGAAGAAGGCATATTTTTTGTCGTGGCTTTAGCCTTTACTTAATCCTCAGTAAAAGCATAATAAGGAGGGGGTCAGTGATAAAAGCACATCTCTGTTTTTTTTTTTTAAATAAATGTCCAGGGCTTTCTCCCCCAGGGACACACTCTGGTGCTGCTCTGTGGTTCGGTAACAGTGCAGGCCTGTGGGCTAGAGCTGTACTGTACAGTCCTGAGCTGCTGTACTCCACTCCGCTCAGCTTACACTGGCATCATACAAATAAAAATCCCTCTTAATGGCAGCTGAATGCCAACATACAAAGAAGCTTAGGGAAGTCTGCTAAATGAAATGGCTTTATGTAACATGCAGGAGTCAGAGAAGGAGGCTCGCAGTGGAAAAGAGTGAGAGATGGACAGTGAGGGTGAGGCTGGCAGCCTGACTGATGGACTGACTGGCTGGGTTGTTGGCTGGCTGCTGCTGAGCGGACAGAATCGCACAGAGGCACTGAGCAGACACAAACATGCCATTTCAGGAGGCTCATTCAATCAGTAATGATTTTTCCCCATCTTGCCACTCTGTGCTCTCTCTCTTCATGTCCCACCATGCTCCTCTGGATTTAACTGCTCAGCTTTTTTTTTTCCTTATGCAGTGTGCACCACTTACAGATTTATGAAACAGTGAAAAGGGAAGGGAAACCAAAGCATCCACCCAAACAAAAATCTGTCATATGTCTCAAGCAAAATACCCTTTAAGGTATCCACACATTGTCATTGATACACATGTTTAAAAAAATAAAATCAAAAGTACTGAAGCTATATACAAAGAAAACAAACCAGATCTATAATCAAATTTCCAACACAAGGATGCTCAAACATTAACATTATTACTAATGTCTGGCATGTGGTCAGTGACTTTTTCTGTAACCACACTGTGT
This sequence comes from Scatophagus argus, assembly GCF_020382885.2. Classification (NCBI taxonomy): domain Eukaryota; kingdom Metazoa; phylum Chordata; class Actinopteri; family Scatophagidae; genus Scatophagus; species Scatophagus argus. The sequence continues at coordinate 5,540,148 of NC_058501.1, forward strand.
GCAGGTTATTGATTTAAAAAAGGGGAAAAAAATCCAATTTTGTGTGCATAGTTTAAAATTCTGGTACAATCTTACTTGCCTGTATAGCACTAAAAGCATAAGATAGAAAACACACAACAAGAATATACAGGGAACTTATATAGTACTATTCAAAACAATTACTGTGCAAAACAATATCTCAATTGTCAGATGTGGACATTGGCAGGTTTTGGACTGAGCTGTTTCCTCTGAGCTGCTAAATGCAGTTCATTAAAGTACTCCAGTGTGAGAGAGTTCAGAAAACTATGCAGCTCAATATCAAACACTACTCATTAATATTCATCAGGAGCATAATCAAGTCTTTAATGAATATTAATTCTGAAGAGCACTACGATGTAATCAATAATCGGAAGCTAAGGAGAAAATCAGCAAGCCACAGACAAACAAAGAGGCTACAAAATAGTCCAGTTCATGGATGAAACAAATTATTGTACTGCATGTTGATATAAACTTTGATTGATTCATTGATGCTGATCACCTGTAACTGTCAGACTTCTCCAGGTTTCCTGGGTATGAAATGTGCATATCTTAACATGTTAATATGAAAGCAGAAAGATGATGGTACAGCAGAAAGCTTAATGGTGCAGCACCACAGTGTAAGAGTTTGCATCATACCATTCAGACACAGACATGTAGACAGAGTCATTATAAGCTCACCTTCAGACCAAGCAGAGCTCCTGAGTCTCGAGGCACACTTCCATCTTTCATGCGCTTATTGAGCAAAATACGCCCTATTAGGCGATCCCCATCTTTGGACGGCTGCCACGTCACCGGGTGCTACAAGGTCAGAGCAACAATACACCTTTTGTTTAACATCTCATCCGCTCAAATTTGATTACTTTAGACCAAAGCAGACAACTGCTAATAGTGAAAAGGGGGCATGGGGAAAGTATTTATTCACTGAGGAAAGAAAGTTCACACAAACTCTGTTCACACATCAAGACCGTTCAGTTAGTTTAGATAACAGCACGTTCAATTATTTCAGTTCTTATAGATGTAATATTAAATTCCTAAGGTAATTATGGGTAAAACTGTCAATGAAAAATATCATCCAAAACAAGAGTGTTGGATGATATTTCCAGAGCTTGTGTGAACGTGCCAGTGTGAGTGTGGAGTGAGCTTCATGCAACGACCCATGCAGACTAAAGCAAGCAGCCACAACACTCCTCCTCAAACCAGCTCCTCAGACTGGAGCAGGAAGGCTGAAGCTGCACTCTGGTGCTTCTCTACACACAAACATACAACCACCATTAAGTGGAGTAGGGAGGGGAAAACAGACAGCAAAAAGGGGGTGGGGGGGGGGATAAAGGTCAAGAAGAAATGAGGTGGACCATGTTGAGGTGGTGCCAGTTCATTATTATAAGGATGAAACAGAGACAGCACAGAATAAAGCCAAGAGACACAGATGAGGTGAAATCACAGACGCGCAGTGGAAGGGAAAAAAGAAAAACAAATGTTTGAATTTTTTGTGCAAAACAAATCCAGTCTTCCCTGTTTTGTGTGCTTACAATCATTTGGGTTTTGCTATAGAAGTGAGTGGAAAGTTGGGCAGGGGGCGGGTTCTGTCTGGACTGGGTGCTGTGGGGTAGGGCAGCAGAGTGAGAGGGACGGGCCCGAGTAAAGGTGTTCCGACTGCACTAAACAGGACCGCTGCAGAGCAAAAACACAACATACGTAGGAGAACGAGCATGCAACTAGGAGAGACCCACATTCCTGTGTGCCATGACAAACAGAGAGGTTGTGTGTCAATGATCTTCTTTTTACAACTACTATAAGATGTGTAGCTTCTGTTGGGGGAGCAAAACAGCAAGTACAAGTAGCAAGCAAAGAGGGTGGCCCCAAAAGGCTTTTTTCAGCAACACCGAGCAAGGTGGAGCCAAAAGTAACCGACAAACAAAAAGGAACGAAATCGCAAGAGAAATCAATTTATACAAAGTCAAATAAAATCCAAAAGTACAAACATCTCACCTATTTACACTTAGTGACAGATAGCAAACAAAGACTGGATGGGTAGGTCATAAATAATAATAACAAAATACAGGCTAGATTGGCTCAGTACCTTCTCACTATGGCTATGCTCCTCGTTTAGGGTAGTGCTACTGCACGTATCAACTCCCGAGTCTTTAACCTGCGGTTCACACCATGCCAAGTCCTCTTCAAATGAGTGTCCCCCAAAGCGCACCATTTTCTTTTGCCTCTCAGATAAGGTGTGTGTCGGCTCGGACATAAATGTCTGCTCAATAGTTTTTCTTTTTCCCCTTTGACTGTCCCCTACAGGTGTGGGATAAAAACAGAAAGAAAAACAGAAAAACAACATGCAAAGGTGTAAATAAAACAAAGGAAACATGAAATGACAAAAGACTCTGGGAGATAGGGATGGGGAGGAGAGAGACAGAGGGAGGGAGAGGGGGAGAGAGAGAGAGAGAGAGAGAGATGGGGGTTAAGGGTTGGGTCGGGGGGGGGGGGCGTGTCAAGGCAGGGCTCCGCATGTCTCACCAAAGACATTGGGGAAGCCTCGCTGCTATGCCAAGACGCATGGTCCCACCAGTGGCCATCCAAATCTCCTGTAAGGTGGGGGGAAAGTGCGCACATACACGAGAGAGGACAGTGAGAGGGACCAGTGAGGACAACACATACCACAAAGTACACACATCAACACACACATAATACACATACAGCACAAAACAAGACATCCAAACACCAATTTTTGCAGGCGCACGCGCACACACACAGACATACATCGTTGATCATCTTGTGCAACTCTAAGATCCCTGTGGAGAAAAAAACCTGCAGCTCAGAAGACAACAGAAAGGATCAGTAATGATTTGACAACCTCAACAACATAAAGTAAAGGAAGGACACGAGCTACTGAACTCTCAGTTGTCACAATACATGTTTTCCTCTTTTCCTCATTTTTCCTGCAAGACACAGAATCAATCCAAACATTCATCTTTAGCCTTATAAAGACACAGACAACATACTAACTCGGTACAGACAATAATCTCAAGGAGACTGAATCGAACACAACTGGACTTGGTTATCAGTTCATGCTCATTGTCTTGATGAACTGATGAAAGCCTCTGACTTCAGCACTGTGTTTCACAGTAACTTAAGTGACACTGGTTTTGAGTTATTATTAAACATGTTGTGTTACTTTACAATACAGCTAAGAATATTGGCATGAAGGAAAGGAGTTGTTCTTACAGGACGTCATTTTAATCCATTAATGAACATTAATTTTACTTCTTACTCTTCACAATAAATGGAATGGGACTGTATGAGGAGCGCGGTGCAATATTAGAAATTAGGTTTATGGTCCTGTCTATTTCACACATACAGTAGTGTCATTTGTTTACAGTGTCTGAGTTTTTTTGCACTGTTTTGAAACAGATCATCTCTGGTAACAAAACATAGCACAGTTAAAACAGATTGCAGTGCCACACAGCCTTAACTGGCCTCAATCTAAAATGCACCAGGGATAACTTTAAAGATGAGGCTCTGATTACAACTTCTGTAACACCTGTGGACACACAACCTTGAGAAATACAGGCTGGGCAAGAGGATATGATGGTCTTACACAATGGAGGTTTCTGGGACATTTTCTGTTACTTTCCTTTTTTATTTATATGAAGGTACTGAGGGCTCCGGCTGTCCAAAGGAAGAGAGAAATCACATTGGTTGTCAGATATATATTATCATTTGCTTACACTGGCAAGTCATTGTGAAATAAGAAATGGTCCCAATGAATTTAAAGCATATAAAGCATGATGCATGGTCATTCTTTCAATGCAGAAGTCCCATTTGGTGCTGACAGGCATTCAGCAGACCCTGGTCTACCACTTGTACATGTGCTGTTGTCGACACACTTGTGTGTTTGCATGAATGTATGTGGCTGTAGTGAATGACAGGGCCGCAGGCACCGATAAGGTCATCTGAAAACACTGCGCTTGTGCAACCTCTGGGCCATATACATCACATTTCTCACACTTCACTTCTCCTGCAAAGAGCCGTAGAACCTAATGGATCTATACAGGACAGGCCTCCTTCAGGCATTATCCAGCTGAGGATTCAATCTCAGGGAAATCAGGGAACTCTGATGGAAAGGCATAAAAATAGACTGCATATGCTTCTAGATGTAGAGGAGGAGGTGATGGCTGGCTGGAGCATACAAGGGTAAAGAACAAGTGATTTTCCATAAAGAAGAAATAAGCTGCATGGGAGAAGACAGCTGTGTAAAGACAGTGCCACTGTGAACAGCCAGATCTTGTTTTAAAGGATCATTCAGGTTTATTACAGCTTGACTCTTAATTTCATAGCTTTGTTACTCAGTGTAAGTAAGTACTGATATCGATTCTTATTTGCAACCTGACAACAGTTGAGTCATATTATCTAAAACAGCTTCAATGGATGTAAAACTGTGAATGAGATAATCCTTTATTGCACCATTGTCAGTATTTTGCTCAAAGACACTTCAAAATGTGGACAGGGCAAGCAGGGGACTCAACCATCAACCCTGTGGCTAATGGACCATATGCTTGTGCAGCTTAAAACCTGTCAAATTGTCAGAGTCCTCCGTCTGATTTTTGTGTTGATGCCATACCTCAGCAGTTATTTTGGTAAGTGCATTATGAGTATTAGTTGAAGGAATGCTGGCCAAAATTAAGAAGGGGCTGTCCTTTCATGGAGTTGTGTTTTATGTCAGTTTCTGATTTGACAGTTTTAGTAGCATTGTTTTAGCAAACTGGAAGCTATGCAATATGTAATATTTAATAAATTGTGCATTTTTATTTTTTCCAATGCACATTATTATATGAGAGGAATTTCACACTCCTTTGGAGTTGTATTTTCTTGGGAATGACCAATCTTCTCAATCATTACCTTTTGTTGTTATGATTGTGCTTCAACATCATGCTCATGAATATTAATAACCACATCATACCTGCAAAAGTGAAATGTTCTCCAATGACATGTCCTCACTTCTCTTCTTCAAAGTTGTGTCTGAGTTGCAAGGTCAGTGTGAGCCAAACAAACAAACAAACTTTCCTCCTTCCCTGTCTCCCACTCCTGTAACTATCCATCCATCCATCAGTCTAAGGGAGTGCTAAAACTACTTACTGTACACAGTTATGCACTGTGATAAAACATTATGGATGTCCCCAGACAGGCTTTGCCCTCTGCGGCCTCCTAACCAACAGCTGACAACAGTGATTACCCTCTTTGCCTCCCAGCTGCTATTCTGTCAGCAGCATAAACACCAGAGCCCAGTTCAGCGTGGCAGACACTCCTACTGAACAAGTCACTTGCCTAATGTGGCCATGATAGTCCAAACAGCTTAAGGCCTGCATTTATGATAGGGGAAGGAAGCAACGTATCATGTAAATGACCTTATGTTGAGACAGTGAGAGGTTTGCATGTATTTCAGAGCTATAGGCTAAATTAAGATCCTGTGCATAGCTTGTCTCAAGGTTATATGAGCCTCAGTTTCACCTTCACCTTGCCTGTTCTTCCTCCCATCACACTCCTCCAGTACCCTACCCAGTCCACCCTCAATATATGTCAAAAAGAATCTGAGTGGGTTCCTGCATGGAGGTATGTATGGCCTTTTCCCCTTTCTTCCCCTGAAGCCTTATTACCAGCTGCACGCCACAATTGGGCACTGATCCCCAGCAAGGCACAGTATGGTTTTTCAGGGAGCAAGGAACTCATCATAGCCATAAATTGTGAGCATCAGCAATCTCCGCCCTGCCCTGCCGTTTCACACCGGCTCCGAAGCCCCATAAAGTGCTGAGTCAGGGTGAAGGCAGAGCGCGGGCAATGGCGGAGTTCACCACCAGCAGGCTCTCCATCACTTTGACAGCTCAATAAAAACCAGTGTAAACTATTAATTGGATCATTAATTATTGATGCTGTTTTTACTACAATTCAAGGGGTGAGAGCAGAAAGGAGGCATGGGTGAAACAGTGTGTACGTTTTAACATATTCGCCATGCTAGGGGACATGAGTGTTGATGAGTTTTACAGTGTCCTGTAAAAGCCCTGGTGGAGATAGATCTTAAAACATGAACTTATATTCTAGCACAAAAGGCCTAACTAACTTTTATTATTAAGCACAAAGCATATTTCCCATTGATGTACAAAACCTTCAGTTAATAAGAACATTTTTCTAGCATCCACCTTGAGAGCACAGACAACAAACCGAGCACTGCAAAAACTGAACCCAAAAGCCATTAATGAGAATGTAACTTAGGCTGTCACTACACCTTGTCCACCTTTCTGCTGTAGTTAGCCAGCCAGCTTCTCTTTTTCTGTCTGTTCGGCACTATTATGAGACTGCATGTCAGAAGAATCAATAAAGAGGAAAACATGGGGAGAGGACCGTTGCGATAAATCAGTCTCCAGGGCTTGCAGGCACGAGCCAGGCCTGTTACAGCTGGCACAGCCTCTTTCCTTCAGTCTCTTCCTCCCATTGGTCTCCCCTCCTTATCATCCCATTAAGCCCGCCTCCTTCCTCAGCAGCCCCCTTCCTCAGCAGAGCCCTTAGGGTATCAGGGATTTGAGAGCATGACATGCACCCTGCTTGGCCTGCTGTTACACACCCATCTCCTGACCCAGTCAAGTGGAGTACACAGACCCCAAGACGCTGACAGGCCACATATGGCCAAAAGGTGCTTTCTGCCTTTCTGCCCTCTTTTTCATCTCTCTCTCCCACTCAGGCCTCACATGCAATTACAGTTGTTGTCCTGTATGTTCTTCGCTTAGTTGCTCTGGCTTTTTGTTGCTGTTGTTGTTTTAGCTTACTTTTTCCAGATAGAAAAGTGGATGCAGATCAAGATCAGTCTTCAACCTGCAATACATCTATGCCAGTGATGCTAGGTTTGTTCAATTTGCAAACTCTGTGTACTGCTGTGTATTTTGCTGTGCAACTTTAATTTTGTCATAAATCAATGAAATTGCCAATTATATCTAAATAACGACCAATGATGAATGTCTGAAGATGTAGCTTGTAAGGAAAGTTTTACTTATTCAGGTCAACAATTCAACGTGCTCCTTTGTTTTTCCTCTGTCTCCTCCACAGGCTGACCTGTGGAGGAGACAGAAAGAATAAAAGAGAAACAGCAGAAACTCTGACCCTCAAAACAGCCTGCCTTTTCTCCCTATTTTTGTTTCACGGCTACCTGGAAACTCCCACATCAATAATGTAGCACCAGTGCTGGGCTGCTTCCTTTAGTGAGAGGAACAGTTACATAACAGAGCAGACAACTGAATTCCTCTTCTCTCCTCTAGTTTAAACATTTGGTGCATGTGGCTGGATCTTCTGTCTAGTGCTACTGACAAAAGTAAACTGTGCTACTGTACCTTCCTCTGTCCTGTCTTTTATTCCTCCATTTGTCAACTGCAGCTCCTCCCTTTTTGCCTTTAGTGCTTTTAACATTGCTAATGTAAAGGCCTCTGTAATTAAAGGTTTGACAACAAAATCAATTTTCAATCACGACAACTGTCAACTAGGTGGAGCAGTCAAGAATCTAACAGCCTAAACACTTGTTTTTGATGTTGATTCTATGCAAAGTGGCATTTAATTCAGCCAGTGTGACTGTTTGCTTTTCAGTGCATGTTTATAGACTTGGACAAGTGCACTTGTGTCTCCAAGCAGCTAGAACATTTTCCATGAGCTATCTAACATCTACTTCCATTTTCCTGTTGTTAAACAGCAGGACAGGCCAAACTGAGCCAATACCCAGCATGCCGCTTTAGTTAGGTACACCAAAGTAAACTGGACCCACTGTGTGAATACATAATTGACATTATTATTTCAATGCTAAAACAGTGCTTGGGCGCTGACAGTAAATGAAATACAACTGGTAGTGCCAGTCTGAACTACTGTTCTGTATATGGGTCAATAAACCCAGAGCAGAGACACGCCATGCATTCATAATCATTTAGCCCCGTCCACCATGAGTTTTTACTCTGCCCCGCTGGACTGAACCATAATCCTGTTGCCACTTTGTATTGGGCTACTGTACCAGGAAAAACATGGCGTGGTATCAAAACACAGTAAAAGACAAAAAGTCAAAGCTAAGAGGGGAAGCATAGTATACTGCAGGAAAACAAATAATCACCTTTTGCTGCTTAATTATTGCTTTGCTGATAGCTTCTATCCATTCATGTGCAACAGTGATAACTGCTCAATAAGAGACACTACAGTTGTTATTAACTCAGCTCACCTCGTTTTACTAGACACCCACACACCAGTCCTCTCCCTGCTTCCCTCTGTCTGTCAGTTATGTAACACTGTCTATTAGAACAGACCAATTATGAGAAACAGCAGTGGGAGGACCTGACAAAGTGTGTCATAAGATGACCGCAAAAGAAGAAGGCCATGAGAGCAGAAGCATTACATTCGTTCAAATCGCAACCACACACATGAACACACATCAGCACTGAAACATATCAGGAGTGCATAATCTTCCTCCTCAATGGCATGAGACCTGTTGGAGTAAGTTCATATATAACACATGAAATGCAACAATGCTTAGCACATATGTAAGGCTCATTGTCTTCGGTTTTTAGACATTAGTTTAGATGTAACTGAAAATGCTGGGATTTTATTAAAGAAATAAAACGTCACCACATGGATATAAATTCACTGTTCATCACAGTTTACAACAAAAAAGTACTTTAGACTAATTCAAAAGTACTTTGCTGAGCTCAGAAGGTAAAAACTGAAGAGAAAGAGAAAATATGAATGAGTGGCTGACTGTACAAAAAAACCTGTTTGCACTAAAAATTCATGTTTTAAGCACATTGTTGATAAGATTTTATTGAATTGATGTTTGGAACAGATTTTGAGCTTCTTTTTAAAAAAAAATCTCTAAAAAAAAATAAGAAATTCAAAAATGTTATTTGTGTTATGTAATGTTATTTTCTTGAAAATAATGAGCCTCACACACACAAATACACACATAAACATATAAACATACAAACCACATACAGAGACTGTAGACTAGGGAATCTGAAGGTTATATTCGAGTTAACAGCTGCAACATTCAATATCATCAGGAAATAAGAACAACAATTCAGTTATCGTTGAATGGAATGTGCCTTTCCTCACAACATTATGCCAATAATACTAATAATGATGGTTTTATAATTGTATGGAAAGCATCACAAATGTGCATTTGTATACAGCAACACTAAATACAGGTATCTACAGTGAAAGTATCAGAAAGAAAGCAGAATGCATGAGGCTGCTGGTGTGTGTGTGTGTGTGTGTGTGTGTGTGGCCCATACCTTTCTCACTGACTGACTCACTCTCTATCTCCACATCCTCACAGCTGGTGTACTCTGGTGTAGTGGCCAGCTCCTCCTCCGAGCTGCTCAGCGACACCTGCCGCATCTTTCCTCCCTTTTTGGTTTTGTGGGGCTTGGGAGGCGGCGGGCGCACCGACTCCGACTGGTCCGAGCTGAGAGAGTCATTCCTCAACATGCTCTCCATCTTTTCCCTCTTAGTCTTGCGGACAGCTGAACTGGGGTCCAAGTGGTGTTGCTGCCTCCTCATGGGATCCCCGCCTACACCCAGGTCACCTCTCCGCAGGTCCCCAGATCGGTCGCCCAGCACAGGGCTACGGTGTGGCGTCGGGGGGCTGTGGTTGGAGGTTCTGTGGCCTCCAAGCCCAGGGCCCATGGGCCCCGGGGAGGAGCGGTCGACAGAGTAAGATCGCTGTCCCACCATAGGCGGCCGGCGCTCGGTGAGATGCTGACGGGATAGGCGGATGGGGCCTGGGTCATCCTGCTCCGTGTAAGCCAGGGAGACATCACTATGGCGGCGTTCATGTCTGAAGCGCCCAACCTCGGCGTGCATCCTCATCTGCTCTTCATAGGGCTGGGGCTTAACAGGATAACGTGCCAGGTTGGGGTCGCTTCGATAACGCGCCTGGAATTCCTCCTGACGCTGCCGCTGGAGGTCATACTCACTGGGTGGTCCATCTAGATCCTGGTCCAGTGGGTATTCCTGGGAGTGCCAGCGTCCGGGCCCCCGTCGGTCCCGGTATCCCATCCGTGCCGCATCTGGGTACAAGTGTGGGCCCCGCGGAGCCCGCCGAGGGTCCCCATGCCCATAGTCAGACGGTGATCTGGGCATGCCGCCGTCCGTCGGGGCATACTGTGCGTGGTCACCCCCCTCCCTTTGGTCGTATTTTTGGTTTGGATCCCTGGATGCAGATGGGCTTCGTTTCCTGTAGATGAAAAAAGGGGAACAAAACAGTGGAACTTAGTAACTGGATGTTATTTAATATACAGTATATATTTTGTTTAATTTCTGAGCCTGACCTTGTGCATAAAAGACTTGTGGCATGAATAAAATGTTGTTTTGTTTTGTTAAATTAAATTCCAGTGTGTCTGTCTGAGTGCAGATGGCAATGTGAGATATCAGTCAGGCATTAGAATCACAGGGCTTCATCGCACAGCTCTGCTGAGACTGAAGCCGTCTGTCTGTAGTCTATAACTTCACTTTACTTTGCCTTGCACTGCATATGCCTCAGTTCCTGTCAAAACCTGATGAAAGCCTGCTCTGTCTCTGTCACACACGCAGGCAGAAAGAGAGAGAGAGAGAAATGGGACTAAGCAGCAGGATGCAGCATCACTCCCTCTTCTCACTGCACTGCATTGCATTCTGTATGCTCTATAACATGGCTGACTAATGCTCTCATTTTTACATACAGTTGGCACATTATCTTCAGATTTCCAGGAAATATGTGCAAGAAGATGCTTCTTGAGCTGGCCCAACTGAACAGCATGAAGTGTGACACTAATATCTTTTCAACCTGAATTCTCCAAATACGCACAAAAAACAGGAATTCACATTTTACAAATCACGCAGTTAAAATCCTGTTCTGATTATTTAATTTGTTGTAGTTCAGTTGTTGTTCACACAGACAATGTTGTATATAATATTTGACTCTTTCAGTGCCACAGACAATCTTTTATTTTCATTTTGAAAACAGCTGATTACCTTGCTGATATAGGTGCATAAATCATCATCTTTTGTAATACAGGACAATGTTTGTATTTCTAAGTTAATATTTTAGGTGTGTACATGTGTGTGTGTGTGTGTGTGTGTTTGTGGATGTGTGTGCAAGGGGAGAGATGAGGAACCAGACAGTGTACTGAGAATAGTGCAATAGTGACAAATGATTCAATCTCACAGACTGTATCTGTGTGCCCAGTGCAGTGGTCATGATGGGATGCAGAGGGACAGCGACAATGTGTCTGAGCGGTTTGAGATGGTCTCTAAGCTCAGGGGATTTCGCCAACTAATTTATCTCATCACCTTTTTCCTTCAGGTGACTCAGAAATAACAAAACATAAAAATACACATTTTCTAATGGCATGCACCAAAATCGTACAGATCATAGAATAGCCCTCTTTGACAAGCTGAAGAGAAGTAAAATCTTGAAGTTATTTTGAAAATTAAATGAAAATAACTTGCTGAGATGGATACTTTTGAGCATGGTTACAGTCAGAAGCCCCATATTTCTAAAATTGGCGATAAATCATTTTATCATTGTCCATCTGTCAGAAAGGAAACCAGCCAGGAAGTGAATGAAAAGCCTTAACTGCACATTAATACATTTATTCTTTTGTTGAGAATCAATTATTCATAAGCCACTTTTCTCCCACACTTCTCTGACTTTTCCTCCAAAATAATAATGACATTTTGGTGAGGAAAAAGCTCTGTGAAGCATCCCTTTAATTTTGTCTGTGACAACTTTCCATAAATTTCAAAGGGCTTCATAAATCACTGCTGCCAGCTTTGCTCACTGGCCAAGGTAAGGACTCCTCACGTGTGATTGGTTCATTCACTGAACCACAGAACAGATTTGGTCTCTGCCTGCTGGATCACAGGCCATCTGGGTTAATCTGAGTATAATGAATGTACAGTGCGATGGATATCAGGACTGTGGTGAGACACACGTGAGAAAAATGCTTTTTGTGTTCTGTGTTCTATGTATAACATTGAACAGTGTCACTAAAGTGAAGTGCCAGCTTTAAGGAGCGATAGAGTGATACATGAGGGCTGTGTACAGTTCATGAACTACTGTACAGTAAAAAATATGGCCTGTAAGAGAGGGGCAGAAGCTGAGTAATAGTGTGGTACAAAATGTGCATTCCAGCAAAACACAAGATTTACTTGATAGCAGAGAGGACATTACAACAGAATTGCTTGGTTAAAATTACAGAAAAATACCAAAATATCAGTCAGCAAAATCCATATTTAATATTATTTTTAAATTAGATTAGTATTTATTAAATTAGGTCAACAACCGACTAATTTAACTTTTTTTAAAGCTGCAATAATATTCTTTATTTTATTTTTAACTGATTAAATGATCATATATACATAGAAAGGATTGCACACCATTCAGAGAGTTCTAATCTCTACAGTTCCCTTCAGGTCTACAGCACATTTCAGGGTCATTTAGCCCACTATTTTGTTTGTAGCCTACAACTCAACTGTTTGGTTCACTTTCATTTCAAGAATGTAAATTTTAGCTTGAAACCTGTAACAAAGCCACTGTACACTACCTGTCCAGCACTAAACCACCACAGTTTGTGAACACCACTATGTTCACAAGCTTTTAGAGTTTACTTTCTCCACGTCTGCAGTCAAAAGATTTTATTTAGCTATGATAACTCCCTGTATTTCAAACAAATTTAATACTGATTCGCATAATGTCATTTAATGAAATATTCTGATTTGTCACGTTTTAAAGAAAAACAAAAAAGAAAACAAACAAAAAAACACACCACAAGAGTGTGAGCAGTCAAAGAAAATGTCACCATCCACCACCAGCACCACAACATTACTTCATCAGCAGCAAATCCAAGATAAAGGATGAATAGTGTTCACCACAAAATCACTGGTGACTGATTTTTTTTTTCTAAATAAAACAAACAAACAAACAAACAAAAAACAACAACATTTTTGCTCCAAGACTGCAGTGGAAACATGCACAAAAACAAGACTAATGGACTTAGATAAATGCAGAGTTTACAGCAAGAGACCAAGGGAAAGGTTTTGTGATGCAGTCAGCTCACACAAGTGACCTCTCCTCCCTGTTTCACATCAAAACAACCTTAGCATTCAAATCCAGTCTCGCTGGTGATTCAGATGCATCTGGACAAATGCATGAGGGTTGCTGCATTATTCATGATCTGTTCCTGGACACTAACAGAGCAGCACTTCATTCACAAATCCAAAGTGAGGCGATGGCAGAAATTATATGCTGGAGTAAGGGACAGAAGCCGTGACTTGGATGGGAGAAAATATGAAGTCAGAGATCCCCATCTCTGTATAGTAAGCATATGAAATATGTTTTTATAGACACTCCGAGCTGATGGAAGGCTCTGTTATGTGTGTGCATGTGCTCACTTGAGCATGCCACTACTCTTGTAGCTATGTGTTTTTTATGTGTGCTGCACTGGCCACCTAAGAAATGCTTCACTTTGGCTCTGGGCATGTCCTCAGGGCTTCAGGCTAATGTCCTCTCTGGGATGTTGTCTTGAAATCCTACACCCTGAACACACACATGCATAAAGAACGTGCATGTAGCGACTACAGCAAACATTAACAAAGTCCCGTTTGACGAGCTCTAACTCATCTTGACACAAGTATCACATTTCCCTGCTCCCATTTAGACTTGTAGTCCTTCCTGTCCAAACAGAGAAATGTCTATGGCAGCTAGCAAGCGAGCTAACGACGACACACTGCTCCATCAGCATCTGCATCATGATGCTAACACTGTCAGTCCTAACCCAGCCTTCAGTAAGTACAACAGAGCAGTGGCGCAGCACTAAATTTTGTACTGTGCATTATTCTCCTATTGCTCCAGCTGCCACTGCTACTGTAATAGCCTCTCTGCAGATACCTCTGAGCTCTCCACAACTCTGCTATGACACACTCTGCTGATCATAGATTTGCATTCCATCCTCAGTGACACAGATAGAGAGGGGCGGGATAAAATGTGAAAAAGGAAAATGTGGAAAACTGTCGACGGTGTATGTGAATTTGAACGAGCATGAAAAAAGCAAAACAGGAAAGATGCCAGTTAACTGTGTTTTGTATCTAAACCTGCTGACATTTGCAGCTGGTGTGCATGGTGCATTCAGCCACGCTTGTCAGGCTCCAGCATGAAGCGGCAGGACGGGACACCATGGAATCATGATGCCTGTGATAATGTGCAGAGGCTCGGCTGCTGCAACGATTGAGTCACGAACTGCACAGTGACATCCTTCCTCCATCACATGTTCCTATATAGCAAAATGCGTGTGTGGATGGCACTGAGCCACAGCACAGGTGGTGTGGTGTGGTGTAGAAGAGATCAACCAGCAGTGAATCATCCTAACAGGACAATAACAGAGTCATGTTCACTGTCTGTATGGTGCAGTGTGGGAATACAGACAAGGGAAGCGGTACTGTTCTGTACATCCATGCTGTGGGAATAACAGCAGCTGTCATTAAAGGTTAAATACAGGAGATTTTGAACATTAATACAGCAGTGAACAGCTACTTTCTAGGAATGAAGTCACACTGTTAGAACATGAGATCAGTGCATGCAAGTCTCCAGTGCTTGTCTCTCTTTTTCCTCCTCATACCGGTTTTCCACATGGTGGCCTGGTGACAAACTTTCTCCTACAGTAAAATACTTAAAGAGACAATGTGAAATCAAAATCTTCATTCATATTTTATCATCACCACGTCCAGTCTTTAAAGTTTGATGAGTTTCATGAGCAGCGTGTGTTTGTTCAGATGCTACTTTCCTTTTTTTTTCCCAGTTTCCTTAAGTAAACAACGCTCACATTTGTTGTGGTCTAAGGCGCTGATGCTCTTGTATGATATCTAGGGGCAGTGGATGTCATTTATTTCACCTTTAATGCTGCTGCTCTACTCTTAGCTCTCTATAGAAATACTCCGCTTTGACAGTGTATGAAGTATGAGGCCTCATTCAGTTGTTGGCAAGGACGGTGATGACAATAAGATTAAACTCATGGAAGGCGACACTGGACCAGAAGAAGGACTTTTATGACATTGAGAGCATAGATGCTGATTTGGGTCTAATAGCTGTCATTCCTAACATCTGAGTATGAGAACATGGGTTGACCTCTAGAGCAAAACAGAGTCCAAAGTACATAGCGTGAAGGGACATCTCTTAGATGGAAACATGGATTCTGTTTTCGCTCTCAGCTTACACACCTCCAGCCCTCTAGAAGGTAATTCCAATATTATAATCATCTTTTTAAAGTACACTCTCCTTATCAAAGACAGCATAATATATCAAATCCGTGGCTCACAAAAATCACGAGATTACACTATAACCTCGAAAGATTAAAAAGTTTGACCCTGAAGATTAGAAGTGACCCGACATGCTCACCACGATAAAACCTTTATATGCTGTTATTTTCCACAACATGACACAAAAAGCAATTCGATAAACTCCCCGTTACACATTGGTGTAATGAGAGGTTCGTCTGTCTGTGGTGAGCCTGTCCCACTCTGCCTCATCAGATGTGTTCTTGCTCTGACCTACTGAAGGGATCTGATCAGAAACATCCACAGCCAGAGCCCAGTTCCCAGGCTGCAAATAGACTAAACTGTCTAACTGTGTCATTCTCTAAGACTGTGCATGTATGCGTACAACACTGACTTAGCTGTACGATGAAAGGCCTGAGATCAAGCAGGAAGCCCCTGAGCTTGCAAATCATTAATGTTTGATATGGATTTATGATACAAAAAAAAGGTGAGGTTATCATCCATACATTTACACAGAGCGTCTGCAACACACAGGCTCATCGTTAGTTTACTGTAGAGTGAGAACGCATCAGTCTTTAACACTCTTTCCCGAAAACACGGTCCATGACTCTCATGGACTAAAAACAATAGCTAAAATGATGATCAATAGACAAAGAGAGAGAGGGAGAGAAACTGGCCTTTTCTTGAAGAATTCCATGGTTAGTCAATTAGACAATGTGGGCTTTTACCCTCACACCCATTTGCCTAGAGGTTATATTCATATTCCATTTAAAACCAAAGAAATGCCACAAGCACAACGATCGATAATTGAAATGCAATGAGTAGCAATTAATCCTTCACAGATGTTGCCATTTTCATGCTCTCAGCACATGCAGGCACCTTGACACATGTACAGACTGACACGAACTGACTCTCCCACCACAATACTGTGGTTCAGCATTTCTTAGGTATTAGCTCCAACTTGAACCTTTTTGTGATGTTGTAAAAATTAAGATGCCATGTTAAAACTGCTGTTCTCCTGCTGTGACAATTATCCTGGAGGCAAACAAAACTACTTTTGTGCAGAAATAACTGTAGATGATAGAGAGAAAAGATTGATTGCACTTCACTCTGTAATGCCTTATAGACACTGAATA
Source organism: Scatophagus argus (assembly GCF_020382885.2). Taxonomy (NCBI): domain Eukaryota; kingdom Metazoa; phylum Chordata; class Actinopteri; family Scatophagidae; genus Scatophagus; species Scatophagus argus. The sequence continues at coordinate 5,556,629 of NC_058501.1, forward strand.
TATCACCTGAAGCACAGAGTACAGGTACGGTAAATTCTACATTCAAATTGCTTACAACAATCTCAATTAGGAGGAATAACTGGCCTTACCGAGATTAACTGCTGGATCCTGGTACGTAGTTCAGATCAAATCTCTGCCTGGCTGTTCCAAACAAACACATTCACAAAAGCACTCCAGTGCCAAATACCCAGCACCTGGACCAGCTCACAGCCTGCGATGAGGCCCGTTGTTTTCCCAGTCCTTTCTCCTCCAGCACTAAAATTGTTCTTGTTGTATTTCTACAAGGTCATGAATAATCTTCACACAGCAGCAGTAACTGACTGAGACTGAGTGTGTGACAGCAGCTCTGTCTGTTCTGCCTTTACTGCTGCTGAAAAAACATGTTAAATAAGAAAGCCAAAAGCAATCAAGGTGAAAATGCAACGCTGACCCTGTGGGGATTGTGCCACCTCTACTTTGTGGGTAATGGAGAGAAGTCAAATGAGAACAAATGAGTGTTGCAGATCTCTCTGCTTAGAGGGAATCTGGCCCACTAATGACAACAATACATCCTGGAATGGCCTCTATTGAAATGAGATAACCATAAAGAAAGCAAGAGCAGAAGAAAAACAAGCTGAATGTGCACATCTCAACCGAGCAATCAGAGAAGAGAGCAGAGGAGGAAAAACACCTTGAAGAGTCCATTTACAGATGCAGCGTCACTCTCCCCTCCAAGACTTACTCAGCTGGTCGCTGTGTATGTGAGACGTCCCTCGAAGTAAACACATCCAATACCGCTGTTACTTACTGCAATCAAATCAGGTTAGAGTCCTGCAGGAGCCCGACCTTTAAGCTGCAGTTCCTAATATCCAAAACATATTGTAGTGGGGGCATGATCTGCTTTATTTCTGCTGTGCCCACAGTGCCCCACTACACTGCTGGATGTGTGGATAGATGGCACAGTTTATGACACTGCTGCAAAGGCTTCAGGGGGCCTGAAAGTGAGCTGACTTTTGGGTTTAATACAACCATCATGTGATCGCTGATTTGCTTGAGTTCAAGCAGCCACCTGGTCCAGCACATCGGCCGCTCAGTCCTCTGCCTAGGAATGGATTACAGTCCATGGTTGATTACTAGCTGACATCTAACACAAGCAGCGCAGGTCTCACATAATCTCGTTCAGCCCAAAGTCTTATGATCGTTAAACTGCACAAAAAACAACGCTTATGTATTTTTTTTTTTTCCACGGGATGGATTTTCAAGCATCGAATCAAACACAAACAGGAAGAAAGAGAGAAAAAAATAGAGGGAGGGAAACAAAGGGAAAAGGAAGAAAGAAATTTCTCTAAACAATAATTTCTGTGTATTACAAAACAGATCAAAGATTTTTTTTTTCCTGGTTCTTCACCATGGTGATCGTTTTCAGTGACCTGGTTTGATAAGTCTACTTGGTGCATGCATGTGGGTGGGTGTATTATGACTGACTGAATCTGGGTGCTGGTAAAGTTTTTCTTCCTGCCTCTTTCTCTTTACTGTTGTGCCTCAACACTTTTCACATCTGTCACCGTGTTTCTCCAATCGCTTTCTCTCATTCCATCCTCCTTCCTCTCCTCAGCCCTCCCATGACACATTCTTTGAGTTGGATTGATGGTACACCAAGAGAGGATGTTGCGTTTGTCATGCCTGTGGTGACAGTTAACTGACAGGAGCGTGGAACTGGTAAGTGCAGATGGGCAATGGGTAGCTGACACAGCGTTTCCCAGGACAGATGTTGGGGGTGGGGGGGTGGTGTGGTGAAGGACCTTTGGGGATGTTTCATCATCACAAAGTCAGTGATGGGGCAAGGCTGCAGAACTCTAAGTAGCTCTGAATGGAGTGTGCATGTGACTGCCACTCTTAGAGACAAGAAGACAACTTCAGACCATGAGTGATGACTTGTCATGTCACTGAATGGCAAAATGCTCTAATAATTGTGCATATTTAGTTTTAATTAAAACTGTAATCACCCTGTCATCATTCTGACAAGTCATCTGAAATCAGTTTAAATCCATGCATTGCAAATATTGTGATAAGTCAGTTATCAAACAGTTCTTGTACTGGACTGGAATGAAATCCCCCACGGTGCAGTTAAGTGGTGCTCCCACTTCACTACTCAAGTACACCTTGTCCTGCAAAGATTTTGCTCTGTATTTTCACTCCTGCACATCAGATCTACTTAAGAGCTCACACTTGATGCTGACACCTTTTATTTACATCTGCTTCTACTGCTTCAAGAGGCATGTCAATGTTGGAAATGAAACAGGGCTGTTTAAGAAAAAGAGAGGAAAGGATCGACTAGTAACTTGGAAAGCTGTTACATGAGGACTGGATTAGGAACTTCTATACACACAGGAGTAAAGTTATCCAGCAGCTTTCCATCTAAATCTTGTCATCCTATGTAAAATGCACTATGTAAGAACTATAAGCCCCAACTCCTGTCATGTCATCTCATCTTGCTTGCCCATACTAATTACAGTAATTAATGTATTTAAAATAATATGGTAGTTGCTTAATTTTGAAATTCTAAAGGTATTGCTGAAACTTAGCCACTTCATGCACATAAGAAATACATGAACCATACTCCATACACACATGTACACAGCGTGATGCGGCACAGTTTTCACAGTAACAGATGGCAGCCTCTCCCTCACTTAGTGTCTCTGCTCTGTGGAAAGTTTCATGTGAAGCAAGTGGACACAAAGTTGTGCAGCACCGCATCAATCAGTTCAGCTGACAGTGTCTGCAGATCTGTGAGTGTATTCACTAACTGGTTCCAAGAACACAGACCCTTTCCTCCTGTCTAAGAGCATACCAACTCGTGCCTTCTGTGTCCATGTTTATACTCTGTGTGGTTAATACATCTTGCGCACTGCACCGCCTGTTAGGTCTCCTTTTTAAGAAGAGGCACCGCTAGCACTCTATGTAGGCCAAGCCCCAACAGAATATGCCATTAAGATTAGCTACAAGTCAGGGCTGCTATAACATTGCTTGCTTCTCCCCTCCCTACAGAGAAAGGTTTGGGAAGCAGAGCATGTGTGCACTTTGTTATCATACTATGAAGAACATCGATGCACAAAAAAAATGCACACTACAGTTGCACTTTAATAAAGCAAACACCTTTGTGGAGCAGACAAACAGCCAGACAGTTCACTGGGGCAGCACAGGAGCTCTGCCTGTAATTATGCTTATTGACTTCAGCTTGAGTTGAACAGAGCTACAGTATAATACAGAGAACTGCTGCAGGGCAGGGTAGGGGTCTCTTGTAGAGGGCCTGTAAGTAATCAACACCCCAACACTGGTGGTAATTAACATTTTTTACCCAGTATTTGAACCTATGAGAAGAAACATGTGATTGGCACTCACCCATGACTAGACCTTACTGCTACATGACCACATTAAAGATGTCGTCATCTTAATCTTCCCCTGTACAGAAACCACAGCAACACCCCCTGTGCAACACATGGGAAACAGGACCTGGCTTTGGACTTGCTCTGAATAACAGATTATTTCACTTCTATTTAACCTGTAGGCCTTTTTCACAGATGACATTTTGATATGTCACAGTAGGAGAAACGTGTAAATAATGAATTCAGTTTAGCTGCTTTAGTTTCAGGTCCAGGATACTGTGCATGTTCACTGTCACACTGTCATGGCCTTACTGGAACACTTAAATAAAACAGAGCTAATGTTCATGTTAGATTAATACTACACCCATCAGTGACGGGTTGTGGTGTGCTAAAGCACCCTGGAGTACACTGCTCCATCACTGCAGCGACTTGAACAACTGGAGGCCAGCAAAAAACAGAATCAGGAGACTTCAGGGGGTGATAGGTAAATTATGTGTTAAGTGTTATTTTCAGACGAGACTCCAAATAGCAAACTATCATCCTATTGTACAGTTATACACACAGGTATAATTAAGGCATCATAAAATAGTAAACAATGGCATGCAACTATTCACAGTTTTACACTATCATCCCCCACGCACAAACACATTACAAAGACTTTCCAGCTTGGCATGAAGGAATAACCTACTCTTCTTGTCTGCTGCTGTGCTGTAGCATGTAGCATGACTGCCCAGTGCTTGTCAGTCATTGTTCATTTTCACAAAGAGCTCAGTGTAGAGAACATACTGAAGCATACTGAAGCTATTCATAAGCCAGCCAGCAAATTCTATTGTAACCACACTCTGATCTGTATTACTGCACGGGGGGAAAAAAAGTCTTAAGAACCAGTGTCTTGCCACCTCTTTTTCTCTCTGGCATACAAGTAATTGAACACACCCACCAACCCACCCACCCATACACACACACACACACACACACACACAACATATGAATTACTTCTTGGTTCTGCTAAGTATGCATTTTTCATTCCAGTGAGCAAGCTGCATTTGAAATCAAAGGCAGTGACACTGCATGGCTGTCTGGCTACACAGAAAGTGAGGAAGTAATGAAAAAAAGCTGAGGGGTGAGTCAGAGGATGCTTTAATAATCCTTGCTGCCTCAAATAACTTCTCTGGGCCCGGATGGACCAAAGAGCCTCTCGGGAAACCAGCAGTGGTCCGGGTTGGCCAGGACTCGTCACGTCGGCCTCCCCTTTTCCCCGCATCATACACTTTCCCCTCTTTTTTCCTCCCAACTCCTCTGAGTCTATTATTGTCAACAGATAAGACTGCAGCAGCACGACACGACGCAGCATACAGCCAAGCCCTCCCTGTACTGAATATATGACGACACTAAGCATGGCAGAGGGGTGTGCATGCGGAACAGACAAGCTGAAGGAAGCATGATCCAGTCAGTGGGAAGAAGCAGGGTGAGGTCTATTCACAGGTGAGTAGTAATGTGTCTTTGGCTATTGTCCAATCACTGCTGACAGCGAAATGGTGATGGGTTAGAAGCTAAATAGCTCTTCATGTTGGGTTCAAGGTTGGGCCTGCATTGTTCCGTACAACACTTTCCCATGGCTGTCCCTGCAGTGTTCTGCCCCGTGCAAACAAACAGAAAAGGAAAAAGAACCTGTCATCTAGTGTTACCGATGTCAATCTAATATCTCTGCACAAACCCTCTGGACTCACTTGACATTCTTAAATTCCACTTGATCAGGCTCTTGCACACAGCATTTATTGTTTTTAGCGTTTCTAGCAGACTCTGCTTGGTATTGCCACAATTGATTAGCAAGCTAACATTCAACATGTAAGTATACTACCATTACGACTAAACTCATGTTAGCATGCTAATATTACCATTAATCTCAGCATATGTCCAGGACTGACAATCATTTGGATGTGGAGTCTTTGTGCAACAGGTGATTTGAGGGGGGATGAAGGGTGAATCTAGATCCAAGACCCAGACTTCATCCTATGTGGACCCAGACCTCCGGCGGAGAAAAGTAGAGGGTGAAAACATACAAACAAACATATCCAAACTAGGGGCACAGAATATCCAATATTTTATATGTTATACAATGCAAGATAGACATTATGGAGTTCTAAATTTTCTCTAAATGGACCTCTTTGAGTTTGAATCATTTATTTTTCTCTGAATCTACTGTCAGTTTCATCTTATCTATCTATAATATTCTCTTGGCAGTGGGGGATTTGGAAGTAGCTGGCAAAGGGATCAGCCCTGATATTGAACAGAGAGAGAGAGCCTACAGTAATTAGCACTGTGACTATCAAAGTTCTGAACAAAAACTTCTCATCCACCACTTAATCACTCTAAACTTGTAACTGCAGTATACCACTACAATTTGGCTGAAGTAACTCCAGAGATTAAAGTCTATTCACGCCCAAATCATTTTTGAAGACAATATGAACCTAGAGTGGGTTGGACAACTGTCATCAGGTTATGTTAAATGCCAAAATTAATCGGATATCCAGCAGAACTTTGGTCCAACTAATGACACAAGAAGAACAGTGAAACATAATGCTGATAAAACTGTGACAAGCTTAAGTATGAGTTCATACTTGGTGGTGGAGGGAACACTGATTTTTAAGTACTGCAATTAAATAATGAAGAGAAACACAAAGAAAACATGAGGGAGCCACTTAAATGTGGCTTTGTTCCACAGCGGCACACACTCCATATTGCCTTTGGCAATCCAACACAGTTCACAGTTATCAACACGGCACCTATTTTTAGCACATCACTTAGAAATGAACAATAATAATAATAAAACAAATTATTGCTGTAAAAGTGTTGTGTGTGGTGGAGGGGCACTTCATGTCTTTCCAAAGCAGTTTCAGGACCAAGAAGTTGGTACAGAAATGTCATATTGTCTATGTACATTCTCATTGTTTCTTTCTTTGCTAAAAACTGGTCATCTCCTAGGATGATTCTTGTCATAAACAGTGGCCTGCTATGGATTAGAGGCACAGAGATTGCCAGGGAAAGGAGGCATAAGCACTCTCCAATTACATCCATAGGGAAGGGAAGCCACTGCAGCCAAGTTACACCAATGCATCTCTGTGGCTGGCCCTGGGCATAATCAAATCAAGATGTATGCTACTTTACTCACTACAGCATCGCTCACTGAGTACCCAGCTTAACAAACTCTGATATACAGCAACTGCAAGGTAACTGACAACAACACACAGCAGGCAGCACATCACAGAGCCAACTTCAAACATCTCTATGCTTTATCTTTATCAGGCATGTGGATTGAGCCTCTGTTGTCCCACTGTGTACAAAGTGGATTAGTGCTAAAAAATCACTGCATAATGGCCTCATTTGGAAAGATTCGAATTTTGCTCTTTCTTAAACTGAGCAACAAAGGACACAATTTAAGCCAACAACAGCAAAAATTGCAGTAACAAAAGGTTTTAGAAATGAGACACATAATCACACAGCAGTATGCCGTATTAGGTATATTACATTTGAGAAAGGGCAGAACAGCAGAAAAATGGCAAACGTGTACAAAGGGTTCCTGTGGAGTGAACACGTCAGATGATCTCATTTTCTTGATCCTATTTTCTGAGACTATTTGGCAAAACATTCTAAAATTTTTCCCGCTCAGAACTTTCTGAAAATGCTATTCATTTCATTACATGTTTCAGCTTAATAAACTGCTGCTGCCCCCCATCTTCTCTCCAGTGTCACTGCCTTTCCCCTAAAGTTTCTCTTAAATTGAATTCAAACAGCTCGGCTGCTGGGAGGCTTGCCTGGTGGGGGACAGGAAGTTGTGCGTAATGGGGAGAAGGTGCCCCTCGAGCTCCTTTCTGTAACACTTCCCTTGTCTGAGAGATGTCACTAAACACGCACACACACACTCAGTCAAATGGAGATCATTGAGACCAAATACATTATTATTACAAGTTTTAGCACATTTTAAAATTAGAGCTACACTGTTGCTTCATGCTCCAGAAATAGTGGTTTGGAAAACCTAATCTAGACACAGACAGTAGGAGATCAACAACTACTGGGCAGAAAAGAATTCATTGAAACAATGACCTGGCTCTTAGAAAAAAATACAATTTCAATTTTTATTACAATAAGAAATAAAAATTGACAACTTCCACTCCTATGTAGACATGTCACAACAATTACATTATCGACTTATTGTACATGTCTTTATCCTATTGTACATATCTTATTGAGTTATTGATCTATGGACATGACCTCAAACATGACCTAACTAAAAGAAGCAAAAACTGGATTGGCACTATTTTACCTGTAACGGAATGACTGAATATATTTGTGTGCTTAAATGTTTAAAATTTATGTGCAGTTTTCATTAACAGAACCCAAGAGTCAATTTTATTTATTGATTTGTTATTTTCGCTTGTTTTATTTATTTTGGATATTCTCAAATATTTTTTGACATATTCCAATTCCAGTGGCTTTAAAAGTTCATTAGTATTTTGAAAGGGTGTATTGGCATTATTATGCTATTCTATTATTACATTAGTCAGGGACAGTTCAGCACAATTATTTCTGTGATAATATATCATCCAACAAAAGTATTATTACTTTCTTTTTCAAATCAAACATAACTGCAGTACTACCTATTGGATTTTTTTTATTTCCTCTATGAGGATCAATAAAGGATTAATTTATTCACATTCAAGTAAGCTTTGCGAAAAAGTTTCGCATTTCCTTCTCTGATGAAAAAGCCACTTGCTGTGTCCCTATTGGATTTTTTAAAACCACATTTTTAAAAAAAAAAAATACAAGCTTTGTGATGAACTTTTGCCTTTCCTCTTCATCTGATGAAAAAGCCACTCGCTGTGTCCCTGTGTGCTCAGCAGAAAGACCTTTTCTCCTGCGCTCGATGGCATTGACAAGCCAACGTCTCAATCGATGAACCCACGGTCAGACCTTTGCAGAGTGAGCCCCAGACCAAAGGACTGTGTGGGTTAATTGTAATTGCATAGGACAGTGTCTGTAACATATGAGCTGAGCTGGCCAGAGGGGCCCTTGCCTAGGAAAACATTTAATCTGCAGCAGCGATCAGAGGAGATAGCAGCCCTCATTACTATCACTTGAATCACATTTACCACTTTTTTCACCACCTTTTACAGTTCCTACATTTACATACATGATGGGAAGTAGTCGTCTGTATTATGTCTTTGAATTGTGTTTCATACAGATGTTGATAATAAGTCCTTGGTCGACATATTTTTGCACAACCTCACCAAAATCCAAAAACAGCATCCAAGCTTTAGCTATAGTTGTACAAAAAGAGCAGGAGTGTGGTGCAGCAGACGAGGGAAGAGGAATGCTGTACAATTCAGTCAGCAAGGAAAAGACTATGAATGGTCTTCCAACAGGATCAAGGGAGGCATATGAATAAATGAAAGGAAGTCCAGATTGTAGAAAAAAAGAAAAATCTTCAAAGTCAGCTTCTTTCCTCTTCCCAGCCACCCCTGGAGATCAGATCAACTACTATCCTGAAACCTAATGAACTAGTAAACGCTGGGAATTAAATGAATATTACATGGAGTTTCATTAATGCCAGCCAGCAGACTCCAAAAATAATGAAGGTGAGATGCAGGGGTGGGAGGAGACAGTTACTGGAGATCCTACTTCTGTGTTTACTCAGCATCTGCCTGCCAGAGAAGGAGGCTTTTGATCACTCCTCGACTGGGTTCTCCTCTCCACTGTGTGGCAGGAGAAGCCCAGGGAGGCCGCCAAGCACCGCCAGGGCCGGCTCATTTACAACACAAATGAACTGAGCTAATTGTACACGTGCGGGGAGACGAGGGACCCGCACACACGGTGCGATGTTTGCAAAATATGGAAATAATTAATCTCATTGAGCTTGTGAAATAACATCAGTGTTGCAAAAGAGGATTTGAGCACAGGCTGGGGATGAGACGGATGATGATAGCAATGGGCTGGATAGACGCAGATGTTTAGATTAAGCTTTTTCATTATTGCTTTATCACTCAGCTTCTTCAAGTGTATTTTTGGTAATTGAATAAATTGGAGCATGAAATAGATTTGGATTTGGGACACAGCAACAGGATTATGAGTAAATCAGTCTCTTACCCATTCATAACACAATGGATGCAGATATTGTGCTATCAGGTCTATTGTGGTGTGAGGAGTGGAGATGGTAATAGGAGAATTGCTAAATTACTAAAACAGATTCCTACAGCATAATACCTGTACATATAGACCCTAAAATAGTCTAACTATTAACTACTGATGGATTTAAAATAGATTATTTTCATACAGAAATTACTGAATGTAAACTGACTGCATGCCAGCATAGCTTGAAATGTTTGTTCAGGTTTGTCATGTGGGCTTCAATGCACTGAGCAACAGGGATTTAGCTAAGAAAGTCCACCTCCTGACCTTCCAAAGGTCTGACCTTATAAGCCTCTTGAATCAATAAATCAAATGTAAAACAAGAATGATGATGCTGTGAAGTACCATTTGGAGGAGAGAGCCCTGGCTTTCAATTAGCAATTCCACTGACCATCAAGGCCAGAGGAGGATTTGTGGAATAATGAATGTATATACACTGCCACTAAGATCCTACAGTAAGGGTAAGTCTCTACAGCAAAGGCAGTCAAATTTAAATGGTTACTGACATTGACAAATAGCATCACACATAAAGGCATATGGTTGAAAGCAAAGCACTATCCATGCAGCATGTGCAGTTTTTCTTCCCTCTCATGGCTATTTAAAAACAAGATGACATCAGACATCTGTTTGGGAGCAGAAGAAAAGAGGCTTTTTAAGGGGAAAAAAGACCTCCTAGGGACTGGGCTTCAAACACATGAACATACAAGTGCCGGCACATGCACTCTCACAAAGAAACACAAGGACACACAGAAACACACACAAGAGCTGAGTCTCACATTTGTGCCACTCAGCAGCCCTCCCTTTAGTCCATCAGTGTGTGGAGAGAGAGGAAGAACTTAAGGACCTGGGGCAGAGTTGGAAGTGGCGTCTAATGCTGAAGTGAAATGTAGTTTTACTGGGAGGGCACATTGCCTACTGTAACTCAACCATTAATGGCATGTTAAGGTTGAGGGTATCACACACAACACACACACACAAGTGCATGTGCACATGCGTCTATTCAGCCTTTGAGGGAATCAGTCTCGCTCCATGAGCATGAAAAGAGCCCAGATGTCAGCGCTCTGCACAGAGAGACATTTCTGTTGAAAAAGTACTCCATCTTTCCTTTGTTGCTCTGTGACCCTTTCTGTACTGTCCTCATCCTGTTTCACTGCTGAGAACAGGCTGGCCAGTTGAACCTATACGCAATGTACATCTCGCTGAGTGACATCACTTGTATCTCTGGCCATGGGACTACGCTGTGACAACATGTAACTAAGTCTCGGCAATTTCACCTCCCTCTCTGGGCAGCAGCATTAGCGGCAGTGGCAGCAGGCCTGGGGCTAGGGGACATTAGCCTGATGCTTATCTGGCTACACAGCCCACCGCTAGCTACCAGTTGTCTCTCTCTCCCTCTCTCTGTTTCTTTCTTCCTCTCTCGCTTTCTGTCTGATGCTGAGATATGATTTGGTGAGAGGAGTCCAGCATATCGATTCAGTCCCTGCCACTGTCTCTCTCACACTGTTCATCCCCTTTTCCTTCGCATGGCTATCATTCCAACTCTCTCCACTTTATCTCTCTCTCTCTCAAGCCACTTCTTTTCTTTCTCTCTCCAGCGTGCAATCATAATAACCCCTCTCTTAGACGCCCAGGCAATAAACCAGGGCCTCCCTTCTTCCTGCGCACATCTCCCTTGGCGAGGACAAAACCAATAAAGGTCTGGCTTAATTACAGCTGCTGAGTTCTGCCAACACCCGGGTACGACTCCATGGGGCTAAGGGTGGGCTAAGCGTGGGCGAGGTGTGACGGGGGGGTTCTCAACTACTGAGGATACAGCTTGAGTCTCAGACTGACTCCCACATCTAAACCCTCAAGACACTACTTTATAGTACTCACAGAGATGAAAAAAGAGGTGATGGTAGCTTAGAGGCTGGCTGGGAAATGTGGGTAGCATATAACTCCCAGTGGTTCCAGTGGAAGAGCTCAGTCAGCTTGATTTTGCATCCACAAGGCAATAAGGTGTAACTGAATGTAAAGCAGGGCATTGCTGGAAAACAAAATATACACTCAGCCAACTTACCTTGGATACAGAAGGGTAAAAACAGGGGATAGGTTTATGCTATATATACTACAATGTGACCAATGATATATCAAGGTGGATGCACCCCCAAATCAACACAAGTGTCCAGGATTGTGAAGAGCCAAGGGAAGGACGGGTGGGGATCTGTGTCCTTGTCTCTTGTTGTTTCTAGGTCTGCAGTCTGTCTCCTCCTCCTCCTACCACGTTCCTCTTATTTGCCTCCTCTCCTTTCCCCCAGTTCTGTCACATCAACATGAATGTGGGGCTCCAGGGGTTCAGAGTCCCACAAGCTGCAGCCTGCTACGTCTGCCTCGTCTTTAGCTGTCACCATGGTGACTGATGCCTGGGTGTTCCTGCCTCCTCCTGGTACTTTCTGTCTTCCTCTCTCTGTTTTCTTCCCGTGCTTTGTCACTCCACTGAGCTCCTCTCACCTCACATTCACAATGCTTGTGATCAATACAAGAAGTGGAATGTGTGTGTTGTGCATGACAGATGAGATGTGAGTGTTTTGAAGCCACTCAAAGCCAGTAGATTTAGAATAATAATGCCAATATTTGACATTTATGTTATGACATGGAGCAATGGAACAGTGAAAGTGAAAACTTCAAATCTATTTAGGGATGTATGACTGTCACTGATACTGTAGTTTATTATGTTTTGCAATGTTGTTTGATGTTTGTTTTTTTTTCCTTCCTTACATCTCTCTCTCTAAAGATATATTGCTCTCTATGAGATCGCCTGATTACATAAAAGTTATATATGTAACTTTTTTAAATGAACTATCTAATTAATTCAATATCCCATATGCTTCTCTCAGTTTGTTTATTCTGTTTGTTGCAAAAGGTGCAGGACTCAGATTTACTCACCAATGAGACCTGAAGCAAAAGAGAAGTATATGGAAACAGATGTCCAGACATGTCCAGATAAAAAGTGACGCACCTGAGATGTGCAGTAATGAGTGCAGAATGAGCTGCAGTTGTAGCTGAAGTTAGCACAGCCCTCTAATGTTCCTGATGGGCAATCAATGCTGTACTGCCAAAAAGGCAAGCTAAAATCTAAAACACTGTTATTCAAGGTTAGCAGCATTTTAATATCATGGTGTCTGGTTGGGAAAACTGGTTTGTTTGATGCTCAGACTCAAAAAGCTACATGCCTGTTACATAACTCTGCTTTGCTGGCAAATAAAATGATGCCCATTGTACTTACAAACAAACTAGCTCAATAGAGCATTAGCAATGACAAATTACCTGCTACAAATGCAGTGCTGAAAAGCAACTCAGATTTGATTCTGAGTTAAAAAATGGATTCATCCACACTGATTAGTGATCACCGAACTGACTTCAGTTTCAGTTTGAAAAAAAAAACACTAAGATGCCCAAAGGTTCACAGATGTTTCAGATTCAGTTTTAACAGCATCAGTCATAGTCATAGTTAAATACAATATTTCTCAGCTGTATTAAGCATGTTATCATGTTGATTACCATAAACAGAATTTGTTAACATGCCAAGGCAGACAACAGTTGCATAAATAAAGGACATGACATTCAAGCAAAACTGTCTCCAGACAGCTCAGAGGAGGATTTAAGACTTTAGAACTCTACAATATGTCAAAACAAAAGTGATATGCTCCACCCAACTGTCCTTTTATTACACCTTATGTAATTGTGTTGGAAATAACGTCAATGTTCCGTGCCTTCCTCTGTCTTTTCAACAGACAGAGAAGATACATTATCACCAATGAAACGTGTTGTTCAAACATTACACCTTATCACTGTGGCAACGTCAGTATTGAAGGGTCAAGTGAGCAGATGGGCATGGGTGTAGGAGGGGGAGGGACCTGGGGGGCTTCCTCTTCAGAGGAACATTTAGTGTAGAGCTGAGAGAGGTGGGAATAAGTTGGTTTTCCTTCTTTCCGTGATTGTACATGTTGTACCGCACATTTAAGCTATAAAATGCAGAAGTGTGAAGCTGCAGATGTGCTGTCACTGCAGGAGGACAATATATAAGACTGTGGAAAGAAGAAACAGCTGTGGGTATGACGATGACTCACTAAAATCACACCCAAGATTGTGTGGAACTTTTAGAATCATTAAACAGCAGCAATATGGGTCTTATTTAATATGCTGGATTTGAAGCACAGTGCTGCTTGCATCTATGCATTTATCTATAGCATCTTTGCAGAAAATCAAGTGCAGCTATTCATATCTGCTTATACTTTGCAAAACGCTCATTTGGAAAAAACTACATAATGTTTACCAAAGACGCAATAATATACCCTCTAATGCTTTATACACCAGTCTGATATTAGGCACACTTTGTGCTTGCTTTCCAAAGAGCTGAGCGGGGTGGGGGTATAAGATGCATGTGTGTGTGTTTGAGGAGTGGGTGGTATATGCTTGCAGTTTAAATGTAGTGACCACTCAATTAAAAACTATTCAGGCCTTCTAAGAACAGATCCACACACCCCATTAGAACCTCTGCTGACGCATACATGCATAATACATAGAGGCTGGATCTAAAAGCATAGAGCCCATTAGCAGGCCTGGCCTGGGCAAGAAGAGATACGGGAGGGGAGACAGAGACAGTGAGTGCGTGTGTGTGTGTGAGAAAGAGACAGAGAGAGGAGCTATTGAAAGGATGATTACAGCACACATTGTTGGTTTGCAGAGATTTGTGTTGTTTTGTACCAGTGAGATATAAGGTATTACTTAAAGACCCAGAAATTAGTGGACTTACAGGCTAACGCTAGCCTCCATATCCTGGAACAGTGATAAAAATGAAGACACACTCTCTAACAGTTAGTTGTACCAAATCAGCCAACTATGATAATTTAGCATGGAAATGATAGGCGTAGTTCTTCCATCAACTACCATCCAGAGACAGTGTCTACTGAAGGAATTTACTAAGAAAAAAAAGGTAGCGATGGAAAATAAGTTCAATTTAATCAGTCAAATGTGATGATTGCTGGATCACAGTTTCCAGGCACAGAGCCCCCTGTTCAGCCCTTCCAGTGCCTGAGTGTTCTGGCCATGTAATGTGAGGTGGCAGAGAGCCCAGCAATGCTGTAAATTATTTCTGACGGTGCGGTGGGGGACAAGAGGGAAAGACTTGCAGTCCCCAGAGACAGACAGTGCATGGTGTGGAGATACAGGGTCTACGTGTTCTCTCGGCCCTGCGGCTTCAAGAATGTGAGTCTGTTTGCAAGTTTGAAGCCCTTCTGCAGTCTGCATAATGTGTCTAACAGCCACGCTTGGCCAGATGAACAGGGCCTCTCCATGGGGGAACGGAGCATTTAGCAGACTAATCATAATATGCTCCAGTGCATCGAAGTGAGATCCAACTTCTCTCTCTCTCTCTCACTCTGTGCACTTCTTTTCCACAGTACATGTTGTATGCCAATAATATTAGTAATACATGAGTGTAAAATAGTAGTAAGGTAGTAGTGTTGTAGCTCAAAGGGTAACATGCTTCTTTTTTCATATAATCAAAAGCACTGTTTTCTAAGTCTAGAAAATTACAAATTCGGTGTCAATATTTCAGTATGTATGTTAATGTCCGCTAATGCAGTTTGGACACTATTTTATCAAGTAACAGAGAAAGAATGCTCTGCCTTGTGTATACATTCTCTGAAACACAACAGCCTATGCTTGAGTGTGTAGGTAGACGAGTGTGTGGGTGTGTTGGGAGTGGTGTGCCCACTGGACTCTTTTGAAAATGTACATACACCCTCCTCACGCCCTCACGTTCTCCTCTCAGGAACAGCAGCAGAGGCAGTATAGCACACATGCTGCAGCAGCGGTGCGCTGTGGGCATAAGTGCATGCGCACAGATTCACAGACTGCTACGAGCACAGCACAGTCACACCTTGGCATGGCCCCACTCTACCTAAAGGGTTCATCTGCGCCCCCAACAACCCCACCCCCTCAAACGTGGTACATGTGCGCGCGAGCACGCGCACACGACAAACCGCGGCAGCATCACTGATCGGCCCCCATCATCCAGCCAGGAAATATCTGCAGCAGCAACACTACTATACTGTAGGTTGTTATTACGCAGGCTGGCTGCCGATCGATAAACGCAACAACCCCCCACCCCCACCCCAATACTCGTTTGACATACCAATGGGGAAGCCCTTCCTCATAAATCAGGGCATTTCTTCACAAAGGAATCACTCACCCGATGTTGCTCAACGCTTGCTCGAACAGCTCCGTCTGCAAGATGTTCTGAGGCGCAGAGAAAGCCCCGTTGAAATGTGATAAAACCGAGCTACAGAACTGACGCAATGTCTCAAACTGCATTTTCCCCCTTCGTTTTCTTTTATCCTCAGTAAATGATCACACTTCACCAACAATACATCCCAAAGCCTGCGCTCTTTCCGGACGCCCCCCTCCACACATATACCTCCTCAGTATTTTGTTATTATTATCTCCAGGGGCGCATTAAACGCAGAAAAGACGCCGATCAAGTTCCATATTTCTCTTGCCGTTTCTGGTAAAAAGTGTCCTTAAATAAGACGCATTCCGGGCGGGATCCGTCGGACATAATGCTTCAGACATGAAGTGAGAAAAACGAGGTAGTGCCGGTGCCGGTAACGAGCCTTTTCTTCCTCTCGCTGAAGCAAAAATCTCTTCTCGGTGTGCAGGAAGAGGCGAAGAGCGCCCGGAGGAGAGAAGAAGCGGAGGAGCATCCTACACGGCAGCTAGCAGCAGCAGAAGCAGCAGCAGCATCCCTTACCGGCGCGTCAGCTGCTGCCTCACATTCAACTCATATTTCCCGTCGCCTGTGAAGCGCACAAACTCACGCTAACACACGCACAAAACGGAGCAGTGATACACGCGCGCGCACACACACACTATGGGACTGATATGCAATCGTCTGCACTCTTTGCCACATCTCCCATACATTCTTTGGGACCACCGTGCAGTACAAGAGAGAGGGGCGATGCTGTCGTCAGTGTTTTCCCCTATGTTGCATATCCGGCTTCAGAGCATCAGCCCCTCATCACTAAAGACAGAGGATGGTCCTAATACCTCCGAAAGGGAGTGTCTGCCTGTATAGACAGGGCACACATATAGAAAGTGTGTGTGTGTGCGTGGTGGTGGTGGTTGGGGGGTGGGGGGTGTGGGGGGGGGGTTGCTTCTTGACAGGTTACTTATTTATTCATTCAGTGTATTTCATGTAACTGTAGAGAGTCAAAATTAGTTTAAATAACCCCAGTGCAGTTCAAGAGGCTCTTTAAAGCTGCAGATACAAGACATTTAATGTGTTTAGATAAAAAGTATTTGTGGTACCACTCCAACACCGACCTTTCTGAAGACTTTCTATAAATGGGCTCTGCTATATGCATGTATAAAGAACCATTCCCAGAGCAGGAAGACGATCTGTCTAGGTTAGCTCTTCAGCATCTAAGTGATAAAGGATAAGACAGCTACAGATAAGCAGCTATTCGGCAGTTACTTATTACAATAATGCATCTTCATATCAATTTAAAAGAGCTGCATGTGTTGTGTGGAACGGCAATAGGATTATGATAATCTCATCATTGTGATGATAATGGATCACATATCTCTATCTTTGCATAATGTGTCATCAACTGCAAATAAAGTCTCCTATACAGCATTATAATCAATTTTTCCTTAACTGCATCCTCACCAAAACACAAAATTAGTCTCTCACAACAAAAATGTTCGAAGGCCATGCAAAGATACTTAAAATTTTCTTTGAATTTGAACAGCCTAGATTTTCTAAAATATAGTTTTTTAGAACATATGAAAATATCACAGACCCACGCTTTTTACCATCTGGGTCTTACTCTCATAATCACATGTTATTCCAAATGAATATTCCTTCTTCACAGCACACCTGTCACAATAAGGCAAGTGCAGGCCAACGTATAACATTAACAATGGCTCCGTTTCATTCAAGTGTCCCAGCGAACCAAAAGACGATGAGTTATGACCCTTACAACTGAAACATTATTTACTTCCTGTCAAAATGTCTTCTGTAAAATATATTGTTAAGATGTGGGGATGTGGGAAACTGGTAAAACCAGAGGCACGGCTTCAGAGTTCACAGACTAATCTTAGCTTCAAATCACTTATTCAAAGGGAAAAGTAAAGTTCAGCATTCATGTTATTACCCCAAACATCTGCTGTAAATATCCAATAGATTTAAATGCACACTTACTGTTGTATAGCAATAGTTGTACACGTGTGCAGTTATGCAATACAAAGGACATTTATAAAGAACATAGGTTTACTCATTTCCATATAAGTGATTCAGAGGTCACCTTACAATTGTTTTATATCTTTCTCGCTGTCTGGCCACTCGTGTTGCCTTCATACCACGCTCCATTGCAAAGTTTTGGAAGTTAAAGCATCATAACATCACAGTTTGTCAGTAGGCCTTAAATGTTATTTTAACTGATAAGAATGATGACTAAAACTATGACAAACTAGAAAAAAAACCCATAAAAACAAAAATGTGATTTATTTGGACAAATGATTATTTTAAGGCAGCCTTGTATTACTGGCAGGTAAAATACAAAGCAGGGTGGAGTCTGTCTGGGTACTTAGGGTGAAACTGAGGCAGATAAAACAAGGATGGACTGAACAGTGCAAAGCTACTCTGTACTGGACAGGGTCAGGCTGGATATTAAAGGGCCAGTCAAGTGTGTTGCTCCTCTTCTGCTAACTTTTTTGGGCCAGCTGATCAGCTCGTCTGCCAGACTAAACATGCAGAATCTGAAGAAATTCCACCAGTATGTTCCTATCCCAGCGCAATCAGTGCTGTTTCATCAGCCTCACCCAACACTGCAGCTGTCCCACCGTATCTGTGTGTTCATTCAAATGACACCTCTGAGACCAAGATAAATTAGAAGCCTTCCCAAGTTATTTCTCCTTATAAATAGACTGTCAGCTTTTCCCCTCCTTTCTTCAGCAGAACAGATCCAGGAGTTAATTTAAACATTCTTTAAGATTAATGAAATGGGGTTTTGGTGCTTATGCAGTGGGAGTTCTATTTATGGACTCCCTGCTATCCATCATCAGCATTATCCCTTGAATTTTCAGACAGCCAGTTTCCTGTTGTGTCAATGTGAATGTAGGCAATGGCACAGCAAGAATCGTTCCCTGGTACCATCTCCACCTCTCTAGCAATGCAATCAATTAATATACAGTGGTGAGGGCCTGGGCTAGAACAGAAAGTGACTGGATGACTGAATGATTGGAGCAGTCTGATCTATAGACTGATCTATAATCAGTCTGATCATCCATTAAAACCACCTTAAAGCAGCCAGCCTTCTGAGGACAAGATGGATAATGTACTCCACTTACTAAGAAACAACACATTGTAATCTGCATCACCCTTAAAGGTTTAAAGTGGTGTAGCTTTCATTACAGCAGATTCTGTGCTGTGTGTATTCAGAGTCAGGAAATATAATGGATGAGGCATTTAACAAATATAGTACAAAAGCCAAATTTGATCAAGACATGGGAAAAGATGTGTGTGCTTTAGAATTGTAACAACACTTCTGATTATGAGTCACAGCTGCACAGCAGCATCATTACACTGTGAAAGCACTGAAAGTATGTACACTTATCTCCAGTACTCGCTGCTGCTTAACAGGCAGGTATGATGGATATATTCATCAAAATATCCATTTGGAGCAAAATATTAGGCATTCAAACCAAACATTGTTTTTTCCCCAAGGAGCTCTCTCATTTTTACAGGTTCTGAGATGAAAAAAGGGTGAAATAATGAGCTGTGTCTCCAAACATACAGCTTGTGCATGCGGGTGTGCTTCTGTGCAAGAACAAGTATACATTTACAAGGTCAGGAATATGATCAGGGACAAGGGCTGAATTGGGACAGAATCAAATTTACCTCCTCCCCCACTGCACCTCTCATGTATACTGTAAGTGTATTTAAATGTCCATAATGTTTATATGTGAGTCAAATTCACCCTCCCTTTGGATTCAGGCCACCTGCTGGGTTTGATCTCCACCGGATGGCGCAACAAATACCACACATTTTCAATCTTAACATCGGGAAGTCTGATCTTGTGGGCAGAGAAGGCCAGCACGAGAGACAAAGACATCTGTTAGCCTGTGGGCTCTGCTTACTGTGATGGATCGTAGGTTATGAAAAACAAAAGCTGATATCAAAGCTTTACTATAACACAACAGAGTTTCACCACCGCCAATATGACCACTTCACTTGACAGACTACAGGTTTGTTGTCCCAACGTAAAGACATTTTTAGACCCTCAGGGGGAGAGTCTTAATAATTAGCCCTAATTACTTTGTTTCTGTACAGTCTAAGGTTGCAATAAACAAATGCTGGGTACCTTTTCATCTGAGGAGCAAACAAGGACATGAGAGAGGTTTTCTGAAATGATTCTCTGCCTTACATTTCTGAAGAGTGTGCAGATGTTGACCATAAGCTTCTCTTCTTCCCTTTGAAAGGCAAAAGAGGAAGGAGCCCCCAAGTGGACAACAAAGTAACTACCTAATTTATTTTACTTATTGACACTGATATCAAGAAATAGGCAACCGGATATGTAATTCAGAGGCATTCTGTGTTGTCAGCAACTGTGAGTGTAGAGGGGGCATTTGGTGCATGTGACAAATGGAATGCAATGTCCCTGCTCTTACTTTTCTAGTCCAAAAGCATTTTGATAAAGCTCAGCTTTCAAGTCTTGCAGTGGCTGAATTGGCCTACAAACAGTCCTGATGACAGAACAATTATTAGTTAAAAGTTTAAAAAATGCAGTTTCTCTCAAAGGTGGATATAGTATAAACTTTACAAACACCCTTCACCTTCCAGCAGCCCATTCTAGTCGAGACTGACTCAAAACATGTGTGATCCACCATCTTGATATGTGCTCTGTGTGTGTGTGTGTGTGTGTGGATGACTGTTGGAGGATTGCTGAGTTAGTACCAGATACAGTATCTGTGTTTCTGTTTCCTTTATAGGCCTCATGGGCTCCATGTTCAAGCTGGTCTAAGACAGGCTTAGCTAGAAGACATTGCTTTTATGGAAGACTTGAATCTTTGTCCTGCTCATACAACATATCTTAGTGCTAATGCAAAAGGGCTCTCTATGGCATCCATGCCCCTTCATGAAATGGAATCACATGCAAGTTCTTTGTTTCTGTGATGCATTATTCCCTGATCAAGCAATTTATTTGACTTCACACAATCAGAAAAAGAACTTGGTGAACTCATATGCAGCATGTAATTGCAGCATGTTTTTCAATCTGACCTGTCTATGGGTGTGTCGCCAGGTACTGAGTACCTCAGCCCCGAACCGTTGTCAAGGGACGCCTGTCTGGGCAGGAGCCCGCCGTGAGGTCTGCTTCTGTCTGACGCTGGTGTCAAGTCCCCTGAGGCTCCCTGGTACGGGTACAAGGACGGGTCTTGCAATTTGGCCTTCTTCCCCTGTGGCCCGCCCTCAAACACGCCCCGCACCTGACCAGGCCCTGAGCCGTAGAACCACGCCCCAGATTTTGTGAGGATTTCTTGTTGTTTTCGGCACAAGTTGCATACCCACATAACCTGCGGGGAAGAAAAGGAGGGTGTTAATAGTTTGAAATGGTGATTGACAGGCAGAGGTTGTCTTATATAACCTATGATGAGCTGTAATGGAGTGGTTTGGGTGTTTGTGTTATGTAAAGCTGTAACATAGCTGTGAGGCATTTCGCTGTTGTTGGGTGAACATCTTTTTACATCCAAAACGTCAAGTTTTCAGAAACTAGGTATGGCTCATTAAATTTAAAAAGGAGTTCAAAGTAAAAAAAAAAAAAAAAATTCTAAGTTGGAGTTTTCACCCCACAGCAACAATATTCATAAACATTACTGACAATTCATGTTGATCATGTTGATGAGGTGAATGATGAAATATTTTACACATGCAGCAGCCTTTGATTATCAATGCAAGTTCAAATCAAATGGGTGGGTTCAGTATGTTGTTATTATTATACATTTTGAGTCTGTGAGCTCAAATAATCCCCATAGATCTTTTAGTCTGAATTAAATGTGCTAACATTTCCATATTGCACATAAGCTAATTCTTCTTACTAGTTATGTTGCAGTACATTAAAATTAAATTTGTTTGGTTAGCAAACTGCAACTCTACATGACTAATGAATGCAGAGATTGCTCACATCTCAGTGAAGGTACAGTAAGGAAAGATAATGCAGTTCACTTCAGTAAGATAAATGAAAAAGAAAAGCAACATTTTCCCTCTGTTATGTTCTACAAGGACTGGAGAGTGGAGCTTTTTACTGCTCTGTTATTTCTTGCCTTTATCTGCTCTATACTGCAGCCCCAGCAGCCAGCTCACCACATTAGCCTCATAAATCCAGGAGCAGACAGGAGCGCGCACACACACACACACACACACACACACACACACATACAAACTACATGTTTAAGTTCAGCATTCTGTTTCCAGTCATCTTGTGGGTATAACAGATATAGTTTTATTTGTAAAAACTCCATCCTTTGATATGAGTTACTATAACAAATGAATCTCTCTCTCAGGCCTGCTCCACGTGACCACACCTGTCTTATTAACACTGAGCAACTTAAAGTGATGTCGAAGTGGGCCTGAGAAGACTAGGAGCTTGCCAAATGATTGACATGCCAGACAGCCGGAAGGATGGCCAAGAACTACTGCAGCCCCCGTCCACACCCCCCGCCTCACTACACTCCCTGCCTTTACAATCCCAGTGCTGAGTCAGTGCATTACTGTTATTAGTGTGAGCGGGACCTGAATGCTGCCTCACCCACCATCAGCTGTTCTGCCATTTTTTTCTTCGGCAAGCACTGAATCAAATAGAAATTGACTAGTAGGTTGCTTGCTTGCTCAAACTGAATTGGTCTGTACAGTTACTGGCTGCAGCAGTTCAAAGGCTGGATTTGTAGCCACAGCCTAAATCACAACTGCTTGTCTCAGTGACTGGCTGGACCTGAACCACAGGGCGGTACAGAGTAGTAATTGCTGTGGAAGAAATAGACAATCAAACCGCTTGACAACCTGTAGCACATCATATAAAGTTGCTTTTTGTACTAGCACACAGACAAAAATAAACATTTTTACGGGGGGAGTAGAAAAGAAATCAGTGTTCAATTACACAACTCAAGATTCTCTTCTGTGCTAGCTCAGTCAAAGTCAGTCGAAGTCAGTGTTCACGGGTAGGAAGTCTGTGAGAGATGATATCCTTGTAACTGGTACTAGTGACTTACTGATAGGTCAATGCAGGGTACTAAAATCTGGGAGGGATTTCATAAACCTCGATGCCATTACACCCTCCTCATGGGGCTCCCAGCTGGCTGCTGTCTACCTCCTCTTCAGACTATCAGCGTGAGATAGCAGCAACAAGTACAGTGTGTTTGGTAGTGAGTATCTGTGAGTTCAGTATTCATCTAGTCCCGAACATGGTGTATATCTGTGCATGTGTGTGAGTGAGTGAGTGAGTGAGTGAACAAAAAGATAATACTGAAAATAATATTAAAATGTGGAATCAGTAACCATGTATGAAAATGTATACAGGTGAAGCACATGGCTATACTTCAAAGTTTTCATCTGCAGCCATTTGGGGGTTTTTTGTTTGTTTTTTTTACAAAAAAAGTCATGCACATTTATTATTTCAAAGCCATATTTCTCTTCTCTTCTTTCACAGGCTGTTTTGAGTATTTTTCCATGTATATCTGAATTAAAGTGAAAGCGAAAAAGGTCCAGTCCTAATGTTGAAAGAACTGCATTTTGGCATTGGGAACAGCATTATCTACAGTTCGCCTGGGTGCATAGATGGTTGAGTCCTTTTCTTGAGTTCTTCAGTGGCCTTACTTTGTGACAGGCTGACAGGTTGGTGTGGCAACCATGTTAAAGCCACTAAATAGCAATGATGGATCATTTTAGTTGCATTTCACATGTAGTGCTACAAAAGCTTAACAGGCAGCATGTACCTGGCCTATGTGATATTGACACATGAGGCATTTATGACCAGCTATCAATGTTACAGATAGGCTATAACTGTGCTGACACACAATAGAAGCAGAGAGGCTACAAACTGTGCTTTATGTGTCCCAGGGGAGGGCAGCCAGTGAGGCCATGGCTGCCTCTTTAACTGGGGTCATGGTGAGAGCTCTGCAGTGAACCATGAGTCATCAGCGAAGACCCGAGCATCACCAAGGCTAGTTTTCCTGCTAATCAAACGCACATCACTTCTTAAACCTTGAGGTTTCACACATGTAAGTATGTACAAACAGTAATTTTACTGATATTTCATATCAAAATGAAAGGGAGGAATTTATGTTAAAGTGGCAGCATCACACGGAGAGGACACTTAGAATCAGACACTATTTTGCTTCTATTGGTTAGTTTAGCTTGGGGGGAGGGGGTCTTTCCGCATAAGGGGAAGTGGTAGTAAAGTAAAATACCTAAGAGACAAGGAAAGTCATGGCTTAAATTCTATCAGATCACTACACAGAGATCAAGATCAGCCAATGTAAGAAGTGGCTTAGTTTGTCACATTTATTGTCCATCTTATAGTAATTACAACAAATGTAGCCATGAAGCAACAGAGTGCTCAAATTAAAATCATCTTAAGCAATAAGGTTAAGACTGGAAATGATACAGAAAGATTTGGTTAAACAAAAAGCAAGCATACCTGATCCTATGTATATATACTGGGTGTAATAAAAATGATGGGTGCGCACAGAGCATGGTGAGTATACTAAGAGCAGGGAGGCTGAGATCATTGTTTTATTCCTCCCACCACTAAAGCCTAACCAGTATCTTTTTAATATCTTGTTATAAAATTTATAAAATTTAAAATTATAAAAAAGCATGTTTTATGTTTAGAGCAGTTTAATATTATATTCCACATCAACCTTTTCAGTTGGAGGAAATCTATCTTCACACATCATGTATTCTAAGGAGAAAAACAAAATATTAGTTGGGGTTTAAACTCTATTCAAGAAGCAGGTCTAGTTTCACCTTTTTCAATCAGCCTTTCACTCTCAAACAGCCCACTTCCTTCTTAGTAAACTGCAACTGTGGCTGACATATCTACTCCTCCAAACTGCAATTAACATGGAGTCAGGTTAATTAGCTGCATTGTCAGTCCTTGGACTCCACATGTTGATCTCTTTTATCTCATCAGTGAATACCTAATAGCATATTAGTGATTAAAAAAAAAAGAGCAGGCTAACAAAAATGTGCATGGGTCCAGGAAATTGAGCTCATTGAACCTCAGACATCAATACTTGGATGGATTTGATTTGCACTTTGGAACAGAGTCAGAATGAAAATGGATGTTTATACAGTGCATTAGGCAGGAAGAACAAAAGTAAGAAATATGTCACTGCTGGGCTGAACCCTCATATGCCCAAAACATTACATGAACTGTAAAATCAAAACAGCCTTGTTTTGAGCTTGATGATAGTGCATTTTGAGATTATCCAAAGGGATTTAAAAAAGGTTACATGGGCCCAAGAGGTTAAAGAGTTTTACCAACTGAGAAATAGGTGGGATGTGAGCTATAGGTTTTTCATAGCAGGAAAGAGAAGCCTAAGCTAGAAACATCTGAAACAGGCTGAAACAGGATTTAGCATCGTGTGAAGCTATTCTAAATGACTGTACAAATTCTTCAGTCTCTCAGATCTGCAAAACAACCAACATTCAAGGGGAAATCTAATCATGTTGTCTCCCTGTACCAGATATGTGACAGTAACAGAAGCATGTTCTCTCATTCATTACACTTTTTTCATCTTACATCACACTGGCAGCGACATCACGCAGCATGAGGCTGCTAACGGTCCATCTAGGGACGCAGCCCAAAGACAGTGTGCGCTCAGCACACACTGATGGGAAACTGTGATACTCCTCATTCCCCAACAGACCACACAGACACAAAGACTACACAGCAGATGCATGTATGCAAAATAATACACACATAGTTCAAGCAGTTGTAAAAGCCAGAGGTATGTTCACTTTCATGGCAGCCATTCTACCCTGCACTCTCAAATGCACACACTCAATGCACTTCCCTACGGCTTAACTCTTCATGGCTGAGCGCAGGTAGGGGGTTGGGGGCTGTGGCCCTTGGGCAGGGCCATTTCTTCCTGTGTTTGCACATTTCATAGTCATTGAACCTGCAGCTAAAAATAGAAAGCTAAAAAACCTAGCACTACCACAGAAAGATATATACTCTATTAAATGTGCTATAGGCTGTTTACTGAGGCACTGAATTAAGGGAAACAAACACCCAGCACCATGGGATCAATAAATAATTTCCTTTCTAATACTTTCTCTTCACACAGAGGGTGTGCGATACCAGCAAAAATAATCTTCCAAAAACATGTCTGCTTAGAAGAGGGACGATAGTACAAACAAACAAAAGAAAAAACAAACACACCAGCCAAAAATGCTGAAGGACAGACTATCTTTGACGGAGAACATTCAGTTATTCCAAAAAGATGTCTGCTATATGGCCTGTCTTGTAAAAATAATGTGATTAAGATTTTGAAGAACACCTTCTTCTGTGGTAAATAGCCCATATATACATACCATACAGTGTGTACTAAACATGTGTACATAGAAAATAACATGTACCCTTCAGCAATGTACTTCATATGTTCCATTTTAGCCAGCCTCACTGCCTCATTCAAAATTTCCCTTTGGGAGGCACACACACACACACACACATACAGAGAGAAGGGGGGGGGGGGGGGGGGGGGGGGGGGTGGAGAGAGAGAGAGAGAGAGAGAGAGAGAGAGAGAGAGAGAGAGAGAGAGAGAGAGAGAGACCAGCCAGATTTGCAGTAACAGAGGGCACTGAGCTCTCTCTTGTGGCCATTAAACTGCACTACAACATTACTTAACAGAGGATCCAGAGTGAATCAGCACTATCCTTGCAGGCATATCACAGTGTCCTCAAATGGAGAGCCAGCACTATTTTTACATCCATTCATTTTACATTCATTCATTCATTCATTCATTCATTCATTCCTGTATATATCATATAATTGTGACAACGGTCCTCTTGATTTCACAGGGCCTTTGTAGAGACCGATCATTTCATTTGAGAGTTCAAAGAAATGATTTGTGCATCCTGGTGGGCCAGCAGTCTAAGATGTGTGCAGTGTAACTCTGCCACCCTGATTTGATTCAATTAAGAAACCACAATAAAGACAAAAATAATCCCAGCAAAATAATCTTCAAAAGGAACTAAAGACTAGAGATGGCACATGCTGCAGTATTAATGTGGCGGCAAATGACCTGTCATAGGTATCATATTGCTTCAGTGTTTCCTTGCTTCTCCCTAACTGGAGTGAAGTGAACCACTCATTAAAGACTCATTGTTACAGGAGTGGAGTGTTCCTCAGAACGTCCCAGTCTGGACAGAGTCCAGCTTAAGCACACAGGCATCAATAAGGATACTATCTAATACACTTCAGAGCAAATGAGAGACACAGCTGTGGGCTGCAGAGGCGTGATGGGCTGCAATGTCAGACATTATAATACATATGTAGGCCAGTGAGTGATGTATGCCAAGATGGGTGAAACTATCTATGAATGTGCATATGTATCTCTTACTACTCTTTTGAGGAGCAAGATAACAACATATATTCTTTCTCTACCAATGTTTACATTTTGTTTCTTATTCTGTGGAAGCTGTTGGGCTTTTAAAGCAGTTTTCCAGAATAAAAAGTTTACAGGGCATTCTGGTGATTCATTTGGCAGCCAATGAGAACGAAAAGGGAGCGCCTACATTCACATGCTCTAACACTGGCTGCACGTGGTAAATTACATTTTAATGAGCTTCTAATTTTAGTGTGAGCGCCAGTAATAATAATAGACTTGATGAATATTTATGTTCCTTGTTTGAAGTTCAGAGACATGGGGAGGAGGAGGGAAACACGGTAAAAATCCGAAATGTAGTTTAACATAGAAACAGCCAGTATCTGTCAGACCCACGTCCCCTTCAGCCGCTCTCAGACCGAAATAAACGTCTTACAATATGTTTTTGGAACAGACGTGACGCGCGGTCGCTGACACAACATCTAGTTGGGTAATTTGTTGGAGCAAAATGAAATATCGGTATAATAATAATGCACCAATAACAATAAAAACATCAAATTGATATATTTCCCCTGTCTTCAAAATACGACTGAAATCGCCTGTGGACATCAGGAATTGCAGCTTCATATTTTGAGAAAGCTGACATGGTCACATTTCTGGTGAACAAAATGACCGGGGGACAAACGCGATGTGGTCACAGCCTCATGCTCAGCTTACCCATGGTGCCGCCGAGGGAAAACACTGTGTCTGTGCAGAAGGATCGCCGCGTTCAAGTCCTGATACTGTGGTGACGACTGTCCGCAGCTCCTGCTCCTCAAAATGAAGAAACTGCCGACCTTCAGCACCGCGGACAGCTCCAAGTCCAGACACCAAGCAGCCTGCCGGACAGCGGCTGCTGGAAACACCGTGAAGGTTACACCCGGGATTCAACTGACCACATCCGATCCAACAAAACCAACGCAGTTTTCTCTCTCTCTATCAACGCAAAGATTACGCACGCAAAAGACGCCAATTCAGTTAAAAGAACAGTTGAATCGCCTCACTGGATCCACCAAACCGTGCAAACCATCCCGGACTCAATGTCAGTGGGTCTACAGTGGGGAAAAAAAACAACCGTGTGAGCCGAGCAAGAGCGCGTCAAATCACGTTACGTTTCCCACCACCGCTGTAACAGTTCATCTGTAATAGAGAGCCAGAGCTCTGCCGGAGTTGATGAGAGCTCATTGCGTATGCGGCGCGTCCCAGCTCACAGTCCACAGTCCAATAGACGGAGAAACGCGCCGCTGCTTTTTCCTGTGTTAGCGTTAACAAGCACGTTCTGTCATTTCCGACTCAGTCTGTGCTGTGAGCATTTGTTGGGCTTCGGGCAAGGTAATAATTACGATATACACCGATCAGTCGCGACATTAAAACCACCTGCCGTATATATTTTGTAGGTCCCCCTTGTGCTGTCAAAACAGCTCTGACCTGTCAGGGGGGCCGACAAAGGCTCTCTGCGGGATATTTAGTGTTTTGGTCAGTGGCATCAGAATGTTGGATCGTTTGGGTCTTCTGCATTGAGGGTGAGACCTTCAGGTGGGAAGGTGAATTCTGTTATTTAAGGTGTATCCCATAGATTCTCCATCGGGTTGGGATCTGGGGATCCTGCAGGCAGTTGTTGTGGTCCTTGAGACATTTCTGAGCAGTTTTCGAAATGTGACGGATATGATTACTGTCCTGCTGAGGGGTGGCTGATGCTAAAGGGAAAGAGCCGTTGTCATGGGGGATATGTATTTGGTCTGCAATTGTCAGGTGGGTGGTGTGTGTCAAAGAGCACCCACATGATTGCCACAAGATTGAGGAGAACATGGGGCAGAGGAGAAAATGAGAGGAGAGCAGAACACAACAAATGTCCCTGTTGTCCTATGGCTTCTCCCTAACTGGGGTGAAGTGAACCACTCATTAAAGACTCACTGTTACAGGAGTGGAGTGTTCCTCAGAACGTCCCAGTCTGGGCAGAGTCAGAGTGTTTGCTAACCTGCTGTTAACATCATCATTGTGGCTACAAAGATGTTGTAACATCACAGACACTTCAAAACTCTTACATTATTCCCGTTAGTACACTAGTTAGTTCAGACTGAGACATGTTTGACACATTTTAATAGTTACTAGTCCTCATGGCGTCTTCTAATGATGATAATGATTTCTGTGCTGCTGTTTAGAGACTCACAAATCTTATTTAAAACAGCATTCTCTTCACCAAAGTGCTGTTTTAAGATTGAAAATAGATTCTTTAATTTATTGTGGTACTTCCCCTTCACATTCAGATCAGAAATGCTGAGGGGGGTCAAGAAGCACACGTAACCTCATCGAGAATCGCTTTAATCACAAATTACTTCCTCCCTGGAGACTGTTGATTCCTCAGGCCCTTTTGAAGCCACATCAGAGGAAATGGTGGGGAGCTCCACTGCTGTAGGCAGGGTTTCAGAAGACTTCACAACACGACACAGTATTTGTCTATATCAAAGAAATTTCATATTTTTACCCTCAAAATGTCACTCAGCACTTTGTTCTGCATGTATCTATTGTAGACACTTATACACCTGGCATAATCAAGCAACAGTGATTATTATCAACACAGATATTCAATCTACCTTGTTGTGATAGGCATAGCTAGTGATTAATTGTGAGTCTATATATATCAAATGAGTCATACATGCATCTCAGCATGATTATTGAGTAGAGCTGTCAGTCTGGTCCATCTTGCCCAGCTTACATTCCTTTACCATCCATATAACTCCCAGCTCCTATATCTCATATTTCAGCATACCATAGCTCTGCTAGCTATCTCAGACACAGAGACTTTTAAATATTCCATGCCGTTTCACAGAACAAGATCTCTTTCGCCACTGCTGTCACCATCTGTGAGAGAGGGAAAGAGTAGACGGATGGAAAAAGGGCAGATGGCACCACCTCTTTCACTGACACACAAGCTTACAGACAAGCTGGTTGGCTATCCCAAAACATGGCACATTGTTTATGGAGCAGCAATCAAAGCTTGTGTCATGACTACGACAAGTATTAACACACACGTCATCTTTTGCTGGGTCAATTGTGAGATACTTGCGGATGCCTGTGTGATTAACTTGCACTTCAGCTCAATGAAGTCTACCCCTCACAGAAATGAAAGAGAATCTTTTCATCTGGTCTCAACTAAAGGCCAAACCTTGCCTTCACTGGCCCCTGTTGACCTTCTTGGCTCCTAGTAGCCCTGGTCAGGATGAAGACAATGGACTCTATCACCAGAGAGAACAGAGAACAGACTGTGTACATGACAGTATGATGAGTGAACCAACCCATCTCTTTTTACACCCTAATGTGCTCCTCATCTCTTCTGTTCACTTCCATGCTGTCTCTCTGTTTCTCTGACTGATGCTGTCATCAGAACTGCCATAAAATGCTTACTGTGTTGCCCTGCTGAAGACAAGTCGATGTATAAGCTATTTCTTGGATATTCAACTCATTCTGGCAGTGTTGTCAAGCACAGAGATAGTGGAGTGACTAAGGACTGACAAATGAGCCACACATACACCTCTGGACTGGGATCAAATCCTCCTCCTGCATCATCCTGTGAGGTTAGTGGCTGCACCTCAGTATACACAAATATAGTCTGCATTTACTTCACAAGGTATTTTTCAGTTAATTTTTGAACACTATGCTAACATCAGCGTCCGCAGTCTACATGGAAAATTGACCTTCAGTGCTCTGAGGCCAGGGCACTACCAGGTAAACAGAGGCCATTGCCTCGTGGCACATCCTGAGGTCTCCCTGCCAATGCCCTGATTGTCCATCGCCAGCCTGCTGCTACTGTTATTATTCAACGACATCTGCACAACAAGGTAACCGATCTCCCAGCTATTATCTACCAGTGAACAATGACAGTCTGTACAACTGGGGTCTTGGCAATGGAAGGAGCAGCAGGGCAGAGGTCTCTCCTCGTGGTTTGCTGCTCCCTTATTTGGCTCAAACCTCCTAGTTTGAACTTCTCTTCAGTGTGGTCTATGAAATGTATAGTTACTCTTTTGCAGTCACCAGTTAAACACAGGCAGGTTAGAGACAGCAATGGGAAATCTATGTAATACATAATCCCCATGGGTATTCAATATTACAGTCAGTCATTATAGCTTTTCCGGTTTGATCTATATTGTTCTGCTCTATGTTACATGTAGGACCACGTGTCAGTACTGAATTGGGATAGTTCAGATTGGATGTGGGCTTTCATATTGATCAAAATCCTTTCCACCAATAATCTGGTCGAAAAAAGCTACTTTCCTGAATGCTTGTTGGAGTATTATTTTAAAAATGACCAACTCTGTGTATGTGTATACGCAAGCCCAACTTGAATTCCAATATCAGTAGTAGACCAGTAGCTTAGTATTACACCTACCTACAGTTGGAAAAAACTCATTTTTAAAGTTTTTTTGTTTTGTTTTGTATATTCACTGTTTATTTCAGCACTCACAGTAGACTCACAGACACTTTTCTTTATTTGTTACGTGTCATTGTTGGCTGCTGTATGTGCAAACATATCACAGCATTTCATGAACAATGCTTGTATTCAGACACAGTTCCAAGAAATGCAGAAAAGGATTTGCTAACCACTTTGTCCTCCTGTTGCAATTCCATGAGAGCAGGAATGCAGCAGAAAGAAAGAAAGAGGGAGTCAGAGGGGGGAGGGGAGAGAACAGGAAAGATAGGGAGAGAGAGAGATTGTGAGTGGCATTAGTAGGTCCTGGTAATACTGTCACATACTCCAAAGGATTGGATGGCATTGCATAAAAACACTCAGCAACAGCTCATGACTCAAATTTAAGCAGTCTAATACTAAAAGCTTTGGCTTAGTCTGGGGGAGGATTTTACAGAGGTTAGTTAGGCACCGGAGTGCCACATTATTCAAAAGCAGCAACCAGGTTCCTCATGTGACAAGAAAAGGAGGAACAGTTCCCTCCAGTGGTGATACAGAACAACTGTAAGATACAGTAAACATGAACCCCATGTGTGAGACACATCTGAATGGACAGAATTTGAATACAGATATGGAGAGTGTGTCAGACTGGAGTAGGTGTTGATAGTCTGAAAAACATCAATTGCCATTAGAGACACTGTTGGCTCAATTCCCAGATTATGATTTTACTGCAATGTTTCATAACCTTGGATTTCAAATAGTATCACAGAGAGAAATTTGCCTGAGGGTGGGACATCTACATGGGTATGTATGTATGTGTGTGCGTGTATCCTCATAAATGGAGAGTACCGAGCATGCAAGCTAGTGTTACCTTATTTGACCGCAGAGACACTCGTCCTCCGCACCGAGCACAGAATTTCGTTTGGCAATATGAACAGAGGTGGCCACAGCCATCGGCAAACTTGGTTTTGTGGCATATTCCGCATGTGGGGGCTTCACTCTTTTGGTCCTGAGCCTGCTTGGTCTCCTCCCCCATCTTCTTAACCTGGTCCTTATACGACTCAAACTGCTGGTGCAACTTCCTGCAAGCAAATGGGAAGGAAAAAAAGAGATAAAGTTTGATGACCAATTCAAAAGAAGCTTGTTGTTTGATTTATTGATTCATGTCATGTTTATCTGAATAGGGAAAGTATATAGCATGAACCAAAACCATATACAACAGCATTTAAACCCCAAGCTAATATGTAATGTCTGTCCCTAGAGGGACCTTTAAAATATCCATTTACCAGAGTAACTTGGACCAAACCTTACGTACAGAACAGAACCTTATGTTATTCAAAAAGTGCTGTGTTTTACTTTAAATATCCTGGTGAAACAACAACACACAAACTCATACATGTAAATTTGTGTATTAGTCTGGGCATAGAGGATAAGTGAACATTTAATCTTTTGTTAGAGAAAAATCTTTGTGCATTACAATTGTCCTTCTAAGTGCCACCAGCCTGACACGTGTTCAGTTCTGGTCTCAAAATCACACTTGCACAATATGCTCCACCTATTGACTGACTAACTGAGCTGTGGGCAGCGTGTGAGGTTTTGAAAAGAAAAGCAGACACCATGACCTCAGAAGCTTCAAAGCTGTGATGCTCCTTTGATACCTCTCCCAAAAAAGGGAGTGAGGGTATCAAATTTGCTTTGCAAGTTTAAGAACATCACTTAATTCCACTTTCTCAGGTTTCCCTGCATTTAATGAATCATTTGCACCTGTGTTTCTGTATCAGGACAGTCGTAAGGTGAGATACCCAAGAGTCATACAGTTAGATGATGATATGGCCAGTGCACTTATTATTTCTCTGTTGCATCACTGTAAAATAGCGATGGTGGTCAGACACACTAGAGCCCACCACCCATCAAGCATCTGTCAGTGGAGGATCTACTGTGTTACTGTTTGTGTCCTATAGATGGCACCTGATCTTATGTAGTAGATCCTTAACTCCTAACAAGTCCTGAGAGGCCAGTGAAAAAACCTGCACGGACTCTTCACATGCATTTTGTATGACACATGCCAATTGAGCGTCTCCTTGGAAACTAAACACTGGGCTGACTTCATAATATGGCGATTAGAATTGGTTTCGCCCCACATATCCCCTGCAACATTCATTAGCACTTGTGAATTATTGAGCAGCGCTATCCTTTTACCACATACAGCTCTGCATTTGAGATAAACGTGCTTCCTTTACCAACAGCCAGACCTTTAGAGCCCAAATGTAATAGCTACACACCTCCTAAAGACTATCTGTGCATGTGGTTGTGTGAGGGAGTCTCTGTGCCATCTAAACATTAGACAAAGTACCATTGGCATGCCCCTCATTGTACCCACTAAGGGATTAAAGGGCTAATTGTGTCACAGCCTTTGTGTGTTTACCAAGCAGAGATTAGTATGTAGCCTTGTTTAACAGATCCCACCAAATCTCATTTACTGACAGCGGACCTGATAACACAGTGATGAAGACTGTGATACAAGAGGTAAAGCCACTGTCTCAGAGGATCAAGGAAATAGGACTACAAACAATCATGTTTTATTCTCACTTAATCTTCCCTTACACTCAAATGTTTACAGACATAGAGACCCGGGCTACTGCATGAAGTAAGGGCCACTGATCTATTGACAGACAAGGTCACTGAGAAGATGTGTTAAAGATAAGCAGTGATCACCCCTATCCTCTCCTCTGTATCAAGTCACTCACCTCTTGGGGACTATGTAAAGGTTAGCCTTTTTCACATCTGAAAGTTTTAAATGTTTGTTCGCTGCACTGCACGCTAATTCTAAGCTCCACACTGAGACAGCTATCAAGGAACACAAATGAATAAATAGAGTAAAGAGTCAGTTATATAGAGGATTTAATTACAACAAATGAGCTACCAGATAAGGCACGAAGAAGAAAACAAAGAATAAACATGGAGTAAGAATAGATCAAAGCAGCAGCAGGCAGCTGGTACACAGTGCCCATTCCAGAGGGATTACTTATTTGGTCAAACACGGTCAAATGTAGGTGACACTGCTGACAAGTAATCATACGCTGCTCATTGTCCGATCTCATGCTAGCGTATCGGAGCTCTCTTACCTCTGGGCCACACCAGAGCAGTTACGCACAGCCAGTAACCTGAGCTTCTCTCTTGAACATATGACAGACAACATATCAACAGCATGGGTGAACTACAAGCTCTCTACAAGCTTTTGGATTCTGTCTGGGCCACAGTTTAACTCCAGTTTATCACCCTCAACATATAATGTTTGCACTGAAGGCAGAGACATAAAATATAAAAACGGACATTAGCATGTTTAAAGCTAACACTGCATTAGTTCTCTAAATCTACAGCTGTGACAAATTAAAATGGCTGGCTCAACAACATTATCATTTTCAAGTAGTTGTTTTTCTGGCCATCTAACAAATTCTAATTTCAATAGTTAACTTTCCAGCTCTGGTTGTCTCCAACAAACCTTTGAGACAAAGTGTCTGACTTTAGCTTGCTAGCTATTTTTTTATTTGCTCAAGTTAGTTTCTAGCTTTGTCTCTCAATTACATAGCAGTGGCAGTAGTTTTTTTGTTGTGTTTTGTTTCGTTGTTTTTTTTATTTACTGAAAATAGCTGTGGTTACAAATGAAGTTTGTAAATAGTAGTCTAACTCTATCAAACCAGCAAAATGAAGCTATAAAAGGTTACATTCTCCATGTTAAAGCAGAACTGATTTCTAATTTTCTGTGGGTTTGTAGATGGGAGAAAATGTTTTAAAACTACATAGCCCTATAAAAACATGTGACAAATTTGTTCACCCACATGCATAAATTGAAACTTACTTTGAGTTGCTAAATTTGGTTTGCACCTGCATGTTTCTTCTAAGGGTTACTGCATGGCTGTCCATGGAAATCCTTTTAATGCAGCACATAGTGTGACTTGTTAAAGGAAGTAGAAACACAAGTGTGGCTAATACCATTAGCAACAGCTCAGTTGCACTTAAGTATTAGGGCCCGTAAACTAGTTAAAGCAAATGGGAATCAGCCATTTATTCACAACAGATATGTAAAAGCCAGAAAAGTCAGGTGCAACTAATAATGATTAAATTTCACTGGTGTAAGTTCACTGTTGTAAGGCCCTGATATTGGCCATGCATGATCATGTATGGTATACTGGGACACATGATGGAACAGAACCACAATCAGTGTAATCAGTTACACCTGTATTCTTAATGCTCTCACAAGTCTGATGGCAGAGACAGGATGTTGTAGCTCCTTACTACAACAACTCCTTACTTGTTGCCCCCATTCAAGTATATTGACTTGAAATTATAGAATGCTAAACATGTGCATGTTTTAGTTACTCTGAACTCCGTATTAAAACTGCATAAAGTGAATAGCCCTGATCACAAATTTGGAACATTAGAGTGATGGACCTGATCAAGGCCAAGGAATACATAAACATATCTGATCATTTTGGCTGAGTTTTCCTTTGATTATAGCATAATGGTTAGGCAGCACCTCATGAAGCATTACCATTATGTCATTTAGAAAATCCATTGCGGGACACTACTCCCACAACACTTCTCTTGTCCTCGTATGCTTCAGCAAACACATTGAGAGGTTGTGCAACATCGTCTACTATCCACTAGGGTCAAACATACTGTGCATCCAGCTGTTGGGATCAGCACTGTATGTTTGTGCCTGCTGCCTGCAGGAGATCAAAAGGGATCTGCACTATTACTTACGCGTCTGGCTCTGGCTCCTTTTCATTTTGGGACTTTTGCTGAGGCTGAAGGACGTTATTTACCAGCTCAGTGATCCCACTAAACCACCTGTTCAAATAAGCAAAGTGTGACTGGAACATCGCAGTGAGTCATCATGGGAGAAAACAATCTGAGGAGGTTTTAGGAGGCAGGTCAGATTCTAAGAAGTGAACAATAGCAGGGACATTCACTAGAACCAGAGCAGAGAGAGAGGAGAAGGCCGGGACACGGCAAAGCAGTGATTAGTGGAACACTGGCAAGACACAGTATCAGAAATACAGAGTAGGAGATAGAAGAAGAAAGAAAAATGATACGGACAGGCGTACAGTCAAGGGAAGGAGAGAAGAAGCAGGAAAGCTCTACAGCCAATGAAAATGAGAGCTGCATTAAACGCCCAGCTGAGGGTATTCCAGCCTGGTGGTGCAGTCGGGGTCAGGTTATCGGTTAGACCTATAAGTGGATCTAGTCAAAATGTTGCTACGGTACAGTAAGAGCGGGGCAGGTGTACCTTGTCCACATACGTGTTTGAATTACGAGGCTGCACAAGCCAGTCAGAGTGCTGATGACACACTGGATGAGAATGGGCAGCCAGTTAGAGACCAGGGACAAAGGGAAAGGGTTTGGGTGCCTGGCTATAACAAAAGCTGGTCAAAAGGAAAAGCTCATTGTCACTGATGTCATGAAAGTCGGCTGTTAAGTGTCTGGCACAGAATTCAGTAATCTGGTCAATGCAACTCATTCAGAGCTTCTAAAAAATAAAACACCACCGTGCATTTGCAGCAGCTTTCCATGACATTAGTGACATTTCTTTTATTTTCCTCCCAGACAATGAGGAGAAAGCCACATGAAGCACAAAGCACCAACTGACAGGAAGAAGTGTCAAAGCCTAGAGCACCCTGGGTAATGCAGTTTACTTACTGTGCCGGCTGAGGCTTTGGTTCTTCTTTGATCCTAAAACATAAAAAAATAAAAGGTGTGCACATCTCAGTGCATACAGAACACAAACAGATGAGGAAAACAATTTAAAAGACACAAAATATTGACAAAACTGATCAGTAAGGATGTATATGACATAAATAATACTTCAACCATATGAATAACATTCAGGATATTAAAGATGATGATATTATATGATGTATTAATGATCATGACAATGATAATGAGGTAAACAACATGAAAAAAATTTAGAATGACTTGAGATGGTGTAAAGTAATTGATTTTGATCAACTTAAACATAAAAACAACTGCTTCATGTGAATAACACCCTCTATGGACAACAAGAGGGTGGATCAAAGTGCCAGTCCACCTCCCTACTGCAAGTTCTTTCTAAGAGAAATTCACAATAAATATTAATTAATAGGGGCCTCCATTACCACGAGCCCACTGGTTCCCAGATACACTATAGTCCATTAGAGTGACATGTGAGCACTCCTTTGAACTGCACACTGAGCTGCATCAGCAGGTGGGGATAGAAGCAGAAGCTCACTCTGTGTAAAGTTCATCTATGCCAAGCATCAACATGCTTGATTAGATTCCATTACGACCGATAGCATAGCCATTAACGCATCAGCTAATGCCAGCAGCAGTAAAGCCCATGTAAACAGCACTTAACTTTTTCTTTTAAATTAGGGTTAAGGACTCAGTTCACCTGAATTACATAAATAAATTCTCACTTTCTGAAATTGTGGAGCTCTAAGCACTGAAAAAAAACAAACAAAAAAAAACTGTCTTTCTGAAAAACATGTTCTCTTCACAAACAATGTCCGGGTTGCTTTGGCCTAGCTTCTCAGTGTAGACAATTTTCAGACAATTTACAAAACAAATTGCACCACAAATTGCAACTGGAAACTAGTTATGTTGCTGTTGGACAATGTAAATATTAAATCCCGTGAGAACCACAAGCAAAATTAAATTAACCTCTTTTGTATTAGCATAGCATAGTATGATCTGAGTGACTCTTTAAAATGAAGTTTTCGAAAAGGAGGACTGGAAATGGAAATAAATCTATAAAATGTATAAATCTACAAATCATATTTTATCCACCACTGTGTACAATAACAATATATGTATAAACTGAATAGTTTGTATGTACCAGGAAAAGACCAATTGCTTTGACTACTCAAAACAACTAATACGTACACTTTCTAGCTTTCATACACAGTGTCACAACTATACAGCACAACTAGCACGCATACACCTACATACACAAACAGTAAACACCACCACCGTCCAGCTTCTGGGTATCATAAACTGAAGCTGCCAGTTCAGCTGCTCGCTTCCAGTTAAGAAACTAATGTCACCATGAGCAGAACGGAGACCAGTTGCAGCCGAGAATCACACGTCAGCACACACCTCATCACCACTTATGTAAAGTACATAGTCAGCTTTATATAGCAGTGTGAAATGGAATGTGTTAATTGGATTTTATCCGCTTGTAACTGAGATACAGCAACATTTCCTAATCTCACTGAGTGATGTGATATTGCAGAGTTTTACATTTGTCAACTCATATTCACATCAGTATTCAGGCTTTGTATCAGGGCTGTAGCTAATGATTAGTTTTGTTACTGATACATCTTTTTGTTTCTTTTAATTAATCAATTAATTTTTATAAAGCAGTGAAAAATGCACATCAAGATGTCCAGTTAACAGTCCAAAAGCCAAAGATATTCAAATTACAATGATAAGAAAACACAGAGAAGCAACAAAATTTCACATTAGCAGCACATTAATCCCAAATTATTAGATTTTACTGCCAGAACTTTGTTGTTGCTGGAACTGAAAAGCCTCTGAAACAGTTTTCATACCCTGTGATACTAAAACTCTCCACTAAAAAAAGTTAGTAGCTCCTCATGAAGTGACCGTATACAGCTACTAGGTGTCTCATAGTGAAGAATTGGTTTACAAAACCGACTGGAAAATGAACAAAATGTCCAAATGAAAGCTATATTATATCAAATAAAGATCCAATACTACAGATTAATCCCACTGTGTACACTAAGTGGATGCCATTCACCTCCCAACAAATACTGATAGTAAAACAATTCTCGATTCTCGTGCAGATCCTCAGAACACATCACTGCAGCCTCCCAACAGTCAACTTTAGCTAGAAGTAGAGAGCGCCAGAGTGAGAAGTCTGCCTGATCTGTGTCAGATAGGAGAGAGAACACACGAGAGAAGATATAGTCCTGTGTACCCATCAGTCTCGCTGCTCTGTTTTCCGATGAGCCAGTCCATATTTATCCTCTCGCTGTGTTCTCCCGATGACCTGCAGCGCCGTTCTTTATTGATCCCATCACCCTCGTCTCTGTGGTCGCATTACAAGCCTCATATTTATCTGATAGAGGCTGCTGCCATCCTGCCTGCCTGGACAGCTGCCGGACAGAGAGAGAGAGAGAGAGAGAGAGTGTATGTATGTGTGTGTGTGTGTGAGCGCGTGTATGTGAATGTCCTTCTATGCATCCAGCGTCCGTGTACCCATATCCATGTGAGTACTGTACTCATGTGTGTGCATTGGTGAGTGTGAGCGTATTATTTGACATGGAGCAGTAAAATGAGTGAGTGTAAAATGTCACAAGTGACGTACTCAGTATCCTGGCTGCTGAGGAGGCCTGCGGGGCAGGTACAGTCTCTGCTTTCCATCTCTTTAACCTGCGCTCAGCTTCTCATGAGCAGCCCTCTAACACACACACAAAATAAGAAACACATGCTGGTAAAGTTAGAGAAAGGTCTGTGTTGAGCATTCACGTGTCTCAATGTATGATTCTTTCTTTTTTTGAATCAGCGTGGCAGTTTTAATCAGCCACATGCTGCTGTTATTTTTAGTCTCTGTTGTTATTTTGTTATGTATTTGGGTTTCAACCCTCTCTGCTTCACTGGCTTTGAATAGGGAAGCAGCCAGGCTTGACAGTGACTGATGCTGCACTGCTCTCTAGTGGACAGATGTGCTGCATAAGATGAGTTCTGTGAGGGAATGTGAAACAAATAGATTTTAAGCCATGTTGATTCAGTTTCTGTGCTGCTGCTGCTGCTTTTGAAAATGATGCTACTAAAAATAGCAACAGGTAGAAGAAGGGGGACAGGGACAATAAAATGAGTGAACCTGAACTCTTAGATCTAAAAGGCTTTAGTGGCCTTTAGTTATTTTAGTCATTCAACATGCTGCTGGATCTCTTTCTGGTTGTTCACAAATTCACGCAAATTGCTGGCAGAATGCTCAGCAGTACTGTCTGTCCAAAAAGTCCAAGATATACCGTGGGAAGACATAGCAAGGGGAAATGTTTATACCATATAGACAAAAGTATCCCAACACACCTCTTTATGGGGCTGTTTTCCAGGGGTTGGGCTGAGTCCCTTACTTCACTGAAGAGAAATCTTAATGCTTCAGCATACCAAGACATTCTGGACAATGCTATGCTTCCAACTTTGTGGTGACAGTTTGAGGAAGGCCCTTTTCTATTCCAGCATGACTGTGCCGCAGTGCACAAAGCAGACGTGGTTGGATGAGTTTGGTGTGGAAGAACTTGACTGGCCCGCACAGAACCCTGAGCTCAACCGCATTCAACACTTTTGGGATGAACTGGAACAGAGATTGTGAGCCAGGCCTTTTGGTCCAACATCAGTGCCTGACCTGCATGAATGAGCAAAAATTCTCACAGAAACACTCCAAAACCTTGTGGAAAGCGGGGATCAACTCCATATTAATGTCTGTGTATTTAGAATGCAATGTCATTAAAATCCTTGTGCCCCAATACTTTGTCTACATAGTGTATTTGTCAGTGCATCAATGAGTCAACTGACAGAGAATTAATCAGCAACTATGGGTTATTAATTAATTGTTTGAGTCTTACACCAGCATCTGATACAAGCTTGTTAAATGTGATCACTTTCTGCTGTTTTTCTGTTTGTTTGCGAACTGAATATCAATGAATTTTGGGCTTTTGATCAGATAAAATGGGTAATTTTTCACTTTGGGTTCTTGAGATTGTAATTTTTTTACAATCTGTGTAAAGTGACTTATAAATCTTTCAAGAGCAAAATATTTTATGAGGACAAAAGTTGCTAATATAGGAAGGGAAATGTTGAAGTAGGGGTCAACATATATAATTTTCTGAGGGCCGGTACTGATACTGAGTATTAGTAATCAAGGTGACCAATAACCAATATCCAATATTTGGAAAAGATACATTTGCAGAGCTTAGTGTTAAAATGTAAAATATTCCATTATGTAATGTAACAAAGTACACTAAGAAGTCCAACTTAAGTACAGTTTTGAGGTACTTGAGGAGAAAATATTTAACTTTTTAATCCACTCTATTTGATAACCACATTTGATTACTAGTTACTTTAAAAAACACAAATCAGCTATTATGAACAAATATGATGTATTATTCTAGATTAGGCTACTCAGCAGAACACTTCAGTCTGCAAATGAGTTCCTCTTCGCCTGTCCGAAGTAAGTAAGTAACAATAAGCTGCTCATGAAAGCTCATAATAGCTGCCTGCCACCACATAGATCCATCTTAGTAGAAAGCCAAATTTCCACAGGAGTTGATGCACAAACTAGTAAATCCAGAATGGGTGAGTATGAGAGGCAATAGTCACTAAGGTGAAAAAGCGACACTGTATATAAATACAAAACAAATCAATGGGAAATGAGAGCAAAAGGATATTATTGCTCTCCATGTTCTGTAGTTGCTAATCAGTTATATTACTTAACGTAAAAGATGTCAGCAAAATCAAAAATATACTTGAAATGTGTGCATTACCCCTTTAAGAAATCATTTGGAATGTAGTGTTGATTCTGTGCCCACAGGAAAGAGAAAGCAAAATTTACATGCTGTGATCCCAAAATACGTGGATTTCATTCAGCTCGGATGGGAGTGAGATCCTGAGGAGAGCTGGGCTGTTGCAGCTCCTTCTGTACAGACAGCAGGACAATTACACAGTGGGCTGTCACAAGGACCTGAACATTTTACTGAGATCCCAGAGATTTAATTAATCTGAGCCCTCTGAAGATATCTCTGCTAATAAGCAGAGGAGAGGAGGAAGCTTAAAAGATACCTCCTTCGAAACTAAGCTGTCTTTCCATCTCTCTTTCACCCGTAAAGTGCTGCTCCTTTGCCTCTTTTGCCGCCGTTGTGTTAGGGCAAATGCACTGATGTGACAGCTGTACAACGATCCCTGAATCATCACAATCCCCAACACCCAGAACAAGGTTGGCAGTATGTCACATGTACCACAGCAGGTCCAGCAACAGCTTATGTGCATCTAACAACTTCTGATGGGCAGCAGAAACAGAAGCCCGCCCACTTAGAGTCATGACGGCCTGGTACAGAGGATGCAATCATTCATAGATCAAGACAACATGAAATGAACTGATGAGTAACAGAAGCTTTAGTGAAAATGAATGTCACTGTGCATCTTAAGAAAGATTTTCTGAAACAGAAACATTTTATCACCCAATGGTTCCCCTCAGCTCTGCAGTGCGTTTCAGCATCTTTCAGGTCGTTGTTTTGCTTTTACAGCTGGCAATTTGACTGTTTTGATGGAGTCTCTGGGTTCTCATCAGTGTTCCTCCAGCAGCAATTAGATGGCTGTTTTCTGATAAACCCACTGTACACTAACTACGCAGCACCAAACAGACAGAAAGACAAAGTTAGAGACTCATTAGTGAACATAGAGGAGAGTTTAGCAGCTAAAGACACAGATATTTCTCTTAGGGGACGGTGGAAACAAAGAGCGAACCAGAGCTGAATATGGGACTTAAATCCTTCAGGCAAACACAAACACAACTAAAATCAGTGCTAATGCTGCTCTGCATGTGCTGGACACTGGTATAAACGGACAACTGTTCACTCTATGCAGGTTTAAGAAGTGATATGATTTGAAAATACCACCTATAAGCTCTGTTGACTGTTACAGACGCTCCTGACTTTCTTTACCGTTTTCTGCTGCTTTTATTATTTCACACTACTTTGAAGAATTTCCCCTCTGGGATAAATAAAGGAATTCTGATTCTGATAATGTGTGTAATTTCGTTACAGAGATAGTTCAGAGATCCGGTAGTTTTGGAAAACTTTACTGATTTCCCACTTTTACACAGTCAGAAACTAATACATGCCTTA
Source organism: Scatophagus argus (assembly GCF_020382885.2). NCBI lineage: Eukaryota > Metazoa > Chordata > Actinopteri > Scatophagidae > Scatophagus > Scatophagus argus. Next base: position 5,600,182 of record NC_058501.1, read on the forward strand.
AGACACACCTTTTTTGCATATTTAATCTAGTCTGAAGTTATGTCAAGCATCAATATTAGGCTATCTTGGTTCAACTGTTCAGTGTCTGGGGGAATAAATTACATAATCATAATCCCATAGGCATTCAGAAATTGGGCAAAACTAAAGGAGGAGACCAAAGTCTAAGACTTGAAAACCCCTGCAATAGTTTATTTGTTGGAGACTATCAGAAAAATATTCAAGTGCATACTCAGAAGCAGAAATGATGCTGGCAGCAGCTATCAAACACTACTGGCTAGAGATCAACAGGAAGCATCCACATTTGTTTATGTCAGACACTAACAGCAGATCCAAACACAGTTCTCTCTGTCACACTGTACTGAGCTTCCACCAAAAGGTATAATTACTTTCCAATTACACCACCTCCCCAATCCAAAGTGTGCCGGGTGTGCCCAGGCAGGCACTCTGAGGTCGCTCACTTTCTCTCTCCCTCTAATCCTGTCTTCGAGCAAAGCACTGCTTAGACCTTTCTTTTTCCTTCACAAAAGTCAGCCACATGTTGGTAGAACAGCAAAGAAAAGCAGAGATACAGATGTACAGTAGTGATGATCTCCACGAGGGCAAACGTGACTTCAGCGATTACCAAAAGCAAAAGAAAACAAGTCCAACATGGCTTCCAGCTCAACAACCAAATATCCTTTGTAACATGAACGTAGGGTTGTGTGAAGCCCTATTAGATGTATTTGTGTATTTGCTCACTATGTGTTCTTTCTTACAGAGTGTAAACCAGACTTCACAGTGCATCCCACAGTGCCTGATAGTATAAACAGTGAGATGGAGCCTTGTCTTGGCATCAGCACCTAAGCAGAAAAACTATAATAGAGGATCTCAGGGCTAAGAAGTGACTCTGCAGTCCCTGACTGAGTGATAATTGGATCATAAGAGTGTAATCTGGCTCAGTGGTTAAATACCAACTGCATACATCATTAACATCATCACAGCCAGTCAGCACTGGCAGGAGATGAGTTACTGTCCCATGTCAGATTTCACTGAGAGGCCAGTGACCCACAGGGGAATCTCTCAGGGGGCTGTGGCACTGCTGGCTGTCTTTTTCTGTATTTGCTGTAACCGTATGATACAAGGTATCAATAATTATTTATGTTGCCGTGTTTATAGCATGATGACATATTAAAGAAAAGGTTTTTTTTATGTCATCTGCAATGGAGTTTTTGTTTTATAGCTGAAAAGGTGTTTCTTAATGAAAACAAATAATGTACGACAATGGTACATTAAAGAATTGACAGTGCATATGATTTCTACCATTATTTTAAGCAGCAAATAGATTTATTAAAAAATAAAATGACGTTTCTAATCTTAGACTAGAACATTTCAAACCACTGAAATGCTAATAGGGTTCAACATTTAGCAGCAAGTTATATGAATAAATCCCAAACTGGCCAGGCACCAGACAGCATCAGAGATCTGATACCAGGCTTACAATTTTAAAAACTTATGTGAAAATATGTTATTAAAGGCCGTGGAAAGAGGAGAGGTTGGTGAATGTGTATCTACTATAATCAACAACTTCCATTTGAGTCCGTAATACAGTTGGGCCACAGCAGTGAACCACTGTGCAAATAAGTTCTGTTAACTTTTGTCCTGTGTCCTGCTTCAACATCTTTTGATTTATTTATGCTGTTTATGGTGTGCAATTAAACTATGTTGGTCTCTGCATGTCCAGGTCCCATTTAGGACAGAATTCTGATATTCTGCTTATTTTTGTGACCATGCAGACAAGCTTGTTGTGGTAGGTTGTTTGTGGCAGAACAAAACAGAATCAGTGAAAACTAACCTTGTATACACAGTGCGTAATAATGCCCATAGTGTGTATTTTATAAAGAAATGAGTACTCTATTCAACCACATAAGGAAAATAAACATGTACGGTGCATGACTGTGTCAGCATTATCCCTGCATATATAAAACAGAAATCTCCTATTGTACCACCTCTACTGTACTTTCCCTGCAAATCTCCAAGAAAAAGAGGGTTTGCACTAAAAATAGAAGTTCATTTAAAGACAGATGATTAGGTCTTCAGACACCTGTTCATTCTGCCTTCTCAATAAATGCCAGAAGAAGTGCTGCTTAACACTTTCTCTCCACCTCAGAGAGGATTAGTGGCAGGGGATGGAGCACTGATAACTTCCTCTGGCACGAGGCGCTGGCACAGCGCGAAAGGCAAGCAGGAGGGATGGTGAGAGGGCAAGCGCCTCGGTGTGGAGGGGTTGGCCAGCTACCACAGCTGGGCCTTAGAAAGCACAGATAGGATTGAATCCACGGAGCATGCTCATCAGAATAGACGATCTAACAGAGCACAAGCCAGACCTCCTGACCAAGGACTAATATCCAGATTGTCAAACAAGGGTTGGCAACAGCAGATTTTCTGAGCAACGGGGAAGTGGCTAATCTGCTGCCAAATATAACTAAAATCCATCTGTTTCCTTAGATTACCTGCCAGGATTCAATTGAGCTGCTCCATATCTCCCCTCCTGAGAGATTTCCAAGTGGCAAAGAGTCAGCTAATCACCCAGCAGCCCACACATTCACAAGTGTATTTCCGTGCAAGGCTTACAGCAACATTCATTTTAATACAGACAGTTTTGCGCTGTGTGAAACATATCAATTACACAGGCAACATTTAGTCAGAGTTAGTGATAAATCACGCCTGTATTCTTGCACATATGCGCTTGTTTGCTTTGGTAATGGTGTGCGTACGCTCCTGTCTCTCTTTGTGTGTGAATGCTTGGTTGCTTCTCCTGTCAGCCCACTTTATTCATCCTGACACAAATACATTTTATTCTGGCTGTGATCAGCACTTTCTTGGCAGCTGACATTGTCCCATGGTAACGTCACGACTCCTCCCATACATGGTTCAACAGTTCCAGTGGGAATACTCTAGAAACTCAGCCCCAATGCCACCATGGCTAGGTCACCACCCCCTGCATTAGCCCATTCCCTAGCTGCAATAGCCAGACAGAGACGGGTGAGTGCAGCTCCATGTCCTCCTCTAACCCTTTACTACACACGGTGAAGCATCAAACTGCTCCTCGAGAACCAATTCTGTCCAGTCTCACTATTGCCATATTATTTCCAGTCGCACAGTCAGCAAAAGCTTAGTTACAGCTTTTCCTCCTGGCCTCTTTGGTGAGGGACTATCTTGTAACTGGAGCATCTCAGGTTTCATCTTAAAGAAAAAAGAGCATTTACAACAAATCATGGTAGAATTAGGGAGGATCATGATCATATTTTGAATTCTTTGTGGCTATCTAATCTACCTTTAACTCATATTACAGTGCCATCCTCAAACACATAGAAAAATCACTGGGTGATGTTGTTGTTCCTGTCTAGCAGCAGTAGGTGGGTTGTACTGAAACTTCAGTCAGCTGTCTGTGTCTCACTCTGGGCTATAATAATAGCCCATCCATGGCTAACAATAGAGAGGTAATAGATACCCTGCCTATTGTTGGCCCAGCCTGCTCTACTCTTTCCTGTCCCAATTCAACGCTACAGCACGTCACTATTAGCTCACTTAACTAAACTGACTACAGTGCACGCAGGCAGGCAGGCAGGCAGAAGCACAGAAGCAATCTGATATCACCTCACTACAAACAGGTTACACCCACCACTTTCCTATTAGAGTTATCATATACTACGTAGACTATATAAGAGATATGATAGGGGCTTAAAAGACTGGCACCTTCAGCCAAATAAACAGATGTGACCACAACACGACTGATATTAACTTGAACTCGCTGTCTCTCAACATCTGTCCGAAAGATCTGTTCAACTCTGGCTGCTGTAAAATCCCAAATCAAAAGGATTCCCTTGCATTAGTCGTCTCGCTGCACAGATTTAAAGCCAACCAGCCAACGAACCATCCAAGCAGCCGCCCACTCGAGGACAAGGCGACCAGCTTTTACTCGCCATCTACACCAAACACAGCCAATCGAGCAACTGCTTCTCGTGGCCTGATGCCCGGTGGCTTTAAATGCCTGCATTTCCTGCTTTGAGATTCTACTTCAAATCATTGCATTTATGTTTTACAAAGCAGGATTTCTCCAGTTGTATGCTGCAACAACCCCACCGCCCTCCTCATTCCACTACTACACATCCAGGCCATCTGAGCATCACCATGGCAATGGCAGCAGTATCTCAGTGGGACGAGTGATATTAAGGGATTAGTGGGAGATCCTCCATCAGACTTCGGTTGAGGAGCACGATCTCGGGATGACAACAACAGCTCACTGCGTCTCTGTCCTGATCAGTGCCAGATGATGGGGGTGAAAAGCAGGCCTCCTCACTGTTTCACAGCAGATATTGTAGCACATGCAAGACTACACAAACCGAGCAACCACAAATGCTCTAATGCATGCTCACACAGATACTGAATCTGTGAAATAATGCACTTAAAGCTCCCACAAAGCCACCTTCAGCCCTAGGCAGTGTGAGCAGTGGTCTATATGCAGTACAGTATGTCCTAGTGTAGGTTACATGGTAGCGCCTGTCTGCAGTGTTCAAACAGTGGGCTTATATAAGGGCCCAAGCTGCATTAGTGACGTTATGATAACGGCTGCTCTTTATCCTCTCTCCTATTTATGTCAGTCGGCTGCTTCTGTAATCTACCTACAGCAATATCTACTGTTCATGTAAAGCACTGTAATGCTACTAAACAACCTCTGATCCCTGCCAGACCTTTAACAACAACGACCAATTCAAAGTGGCAGGATGAGAATTACAATGGCACCATGACCAATAAAAGTAAGGATATAAATTCACAGAGGGAGGAATATATATATATATATATATATATATATATATGTGTGTGTGTGTGTGTGTGATGTGAGCAGGGACTGCATGACCAAACGTAAAGTTTGCCTACAAAACAAATACACAAAATCACTGTTCCAGTCATTACATAATAAATTCTAGAGTCTGGTTGTGAGGCCTCCATGGAGCTAATGTGTGTGAGTGTGTGGGTGTTTCATTGAGAGTCTAGTATGTCTATGTGTGTGCGTGTGCTGGGAGGCTCTGTTTGTTTATAGAACGCACTGGATAGTTTGAGTTTTGGCCCACACAAAGGCGTATTAGAAGGACTGGCTAGGCAGCATGCACGTTTGCACCTGCTCTGAGTCTTGAATGAGCAACACAGACAGACACACAAACACACACAGGGAAGTAAAGAATAGAGTGTCATGTGTAAACTGCTAGTAAATATACCAGCTCACACACAGAGCAAAGCATATTGGGGTGGGCGCGACTATTAAAAGCTCATTTTATTGCTTGTTTAACATTCATTTGGGTTTGCAGTAGTTCTTGTTTCCAAGGCTGTCATTACTGTAATTTCAAGAGGAAAAATGTGGGCTAACCAATCTCAACATGCATTTTAGACCTATCCAGTACACCTCTCTGCTTAGTTTCTCTCTACAGGGTCAAAATCTAGGACAAAAATCCTAACAAGGGTCTGTGCTGCACTGTCTTTCTGCAACATGAAAACTTCGTTTACCAAAAATAGGATTTATTAAGGTGGCCCATGTGAAATGTACTTGCTTGCATTCTGGGAAAAGTCTAACTTCACTTGAGTTGTGTCTTAGTCTGGGAAAATAAAAAATAAAAAAAATCTTTTATCATTAGCAGCAACATTCACTTGAGCTAATGGGCAAATACTTAAGGATGTTAGCCAGTTCAGAAACATATTACTTACTTGACGACAGACTTTGGAATCACCAGGAAAAACTAAATGAAGGAGACAGAGGGAAGGGGAACAGGGAATCTTTGGCGGAAACCCCAAGTTTTTAAACTTCAGACAGACCCTGGCTAGTTGTGTCCCCTTGCTTCCTGTACTGTATTGTGCTGTACTGGATTTGTCTCAACAGTATCATCAATGGTCTCGAAAGATACATTTAACATCAATGCTGCCTGCTACTCTATGGCAGGCACATATGTTCCTCAGAAGCACTAGGCTCCCCTCAGAGGGGCAGATGCTGTATATCTTCCTCTGCACTGACTCCACTCAGGGTGAATGGGACGGGGGATGGGCAATGAAAGTGATAAAGTGCCTTCTTCTCTGTGCCTTTTGCCTTCACATTTGTACTCTACTACTTTTATCTGCTTTTTTTCCTTTTTTTACTATTCAGCTCTGTCTGCATTTCTGTTGGATTGTGTTGATCTCATTGAGGCCACTCTTGCACAGCATGCTGGGAGGCTTACATAATGACAGGCCAGATGTTCTAGCGCCGGAGCTGTGATTGGGTTCTGTTCTGACTCAGTCCAGGATCACTAGCCACTAATGTTGCAATCATGTATTTTTTTTTAAACATCTATTCATCTGGGGACACTGCATCACATTTTTCAGTTACATTTTCACTAACATGTTGCAGTTTAAACAATGCTTTGACTAGCTGGGGATGTGAGCTGGTGACCTTAATGTACAAGGTAAATACTGCTTAAATACAGTAATTATTAAAATACTACAGCAATTTCAGTCATAGCTGACTAATTATTTAACATATACAGTCAAAAATGGATTACCCTGCACTGCAGTACTCACATTATTAAGAATTACTATAAATATAAAACATCCCTCATACAAGTTACCACAATCCAGTTCTCATTTTGAAATATTTTCCTCCTGTCATGTTTCTCCAAGGGCATTTCAAATTGTGCAGCCAGGGGCAGGAAAATCCCTGCAAACTTGAGGGATAAAAGCCAAGAACAGAACAAAACCTATGCTGACAAATGCAGATGTTATTTAGAACAAAGCCCTGAGAGACAATGGAGCCCAATGCTGTGTTGTGCCATGCAAGAGAATAGCAGGCTATGGGAGATGGCAGGCTGATTGCTATGTCAGTGTGGACTGAGGCTGTCATATCAGCAGTGAGACCTGATAGCATCTCAGACGTCAATGTCTGTCCTCTCATTTTCTCTCTGATGTTCTCTTCTCCTTTCCTGTCCTCTCTTCTCCTCTCATCCCTTCTCATTTCCTCTTCCCTCTCCTATGCTACCCTGTGCTATACACTCCTCTTAGTCTGCCCTCTTGTCTCCTTTTCTACTGCATTTCAGCTTATCCTTATGTGTCCCTTATGCTCCTCCATTAATCCCATGAAACAAAACGAACAATGAATCGATATTACTAACAAGTTTTGCCTGAGTAGCTAAAGACTGACTGACCCTTCTCTGTGACGTAGATCTGTATTGTTGTTCAAAAACGGTTAAAAATACATCAATAAGCCACACCCTACTGGATATTTGTTCTTTTATTAACCTGAATATAAGCACTGTAGTTTATTTTGATCACACACACTCCTGCTGCCATAAATATTCTCTAGCACACCCTCTGATAAAAATAGCCCACAACAAATGCATGTTTACTCCTGTTTGAGTGATGTTTGCTAAAATTACCAGTCCCGGCTGAAATAACCTATTGCATAAATCTATATTTCTATATGAAGAACTGGTCAAACATGTATATACAGTATATTGTAATGTGAAAGGGGTTTGTAAAGGCAAACTTGCAGAGAATTATCACTCCATCATTCAGTTCTGTGCAACATTCAAAAATATGATATATAACATTTCTGCATTAAAATGTCCTGACTCAAATTACAACATCCCAAATGTTTCCAGTGATGTTCACACACAAACAAATCCATAATTTTATTCAATGGAATGGTACTTTTGCCATCTAGCACTTTAATAAGTTTAACATGGCACAATGTGACATGAATAAAGCTTTTAAAGTCCAGCGTATAGCAGTTAGTGACATTTAATAATGTGGTTGCAAACACATAGCCAACAGTCAAGGTAAAAAACACAAAAAAAAAAATAATTTACAAAAAACACAAAGAAGGTCCTTTCTAAAGCCAGTGGTGTTTGTTTTGTCCATTCTGGGCTACTATAGAAACATGGGGGTGCAACATAGCGGACTTTGTAGGGACAAACACAATGATTTATACAGTAATGAAAAAATAATTGTTAATATTATATTGCATTTCTGCTCCCAGTCCCACTACAGCATACACACTGGACATTAAAAACATTACCTCGTCGATGAACATTTCTGGCTGAGATTGATTTTCATCAGAAATGATGGTTGTGTAACTACTAATCAAATTATACCTTGTGTTTCAGTTGTCTAGCTTCAGTTGTTTTGATTAAGAGCAACAGAAATGACATCCATCCATCCATTTTTTATCCGTATAGTTGCAGGGGCAGGGGGGCTGGAGCCTATCCCAGCTGCCTACGGGCCAGAGGCGGGGTACACCCTGGACTGGTTGCCAATCAATCACAGGGCTGACACACAAAGACAAAAAAGCACACACGCACACACTCACACCTCAGGACAATGTAAAGTAGCCAGTTAACCTAATGTGCATGTTTATGGGATTGTGGGAGGAAGCTGGAGTAGCCAGGGAAAACCCACGCAGGCACAATGAGAACATGCAAACTCCACACAGAAGGACCCATTGCTGTTTTTTTTACCTTTATGTATTCAGGGAAGTGACTGAGAGCAGTCACATTCACACCTGGAAGCCACCCAGTACAATCACCCTCTGATCTGCTGGTCACTGAGTAGCTCCAGTCGGGATTAAGGTCTTTTCTTAAGGGCATTTTAGTGGTGGTAATGAGGGAGCAATACTTTTTCACATTTCCCACACAGATTTATTCTGCTGGTCTGGCCTTGTCTTAAAAAGTAAATAGCAATACTGTGATTTAGCCATCTGTAGCATACTTAGTCTTCATTCAGACACTTTCAGGTGTGTGGGATAAAGCAGAAAAGGCAAATGAAGTCAGTGGCTGAAATGCAAAGACATATGGATAGGAGAGCACCAAAAGGACCTCGACACTTAAGTAATGCAACTTCGCTCCCATAATAGCACAGCATACAAGTAACTTGTAAATGTATAATTTCATATCATTTTAAAGATTGCAGTTGTGTTCTAACCAGAATTCATGTCCAGCTGAGCCACACTACTTGATAACATGCCAACCTTCCATATCCAAAGCACATTGTTACTTTAATTGGCATGATGATGTATCTCTTTGGCGTGTGTTCTGCTTTGTAGAGTCAAGACAGCTTCCACTCTCTCACTTTCTCTCCCTCTCTCTCTCCCTCCCTTGGGGAAAGTGATGGGGGATGGGAGTCTCTGAAACACTCATGACAGAATCTGCTCTTTGCATGGGAAGCAGAGCGAACATGGGTGAGTGAGCTAAGGGAGGGGGGGGGGGGGGGGGGGGGGAGAGAGAGAGTGAGAGTGAGTGAGAGAGAGAGAGAGAGAGAGAGAGAGAGAGAGTGTACTGTATATTGTCTAGTGGGAAGCTTCTGAGCATTGCCTCGCCTCACTTCACCAACATAGGCCTCTCTTTCTCTCTCAGTTATTTTTTTTCTCAAATTCAAATTTGCTGCATTTGCAACTGAGTCTTTCATCAGCAGGTTGTACACAGTTTCAAATGTAAGTAATCATTTAGACTGTAAGAACTATGTTACTACACTGGACTCCATGAAACACCACACAGTACACAACATACTGTACTTTGCACTATGTTACACAGATGCAATCACATCTTCATGGACTACAGTTTCCAGTGTTGTTTTACTTGGTCGGACAGATTTTTTTAAAATAAATTCTTAGTAACAAATTTGCTTCTCTTGTCTTTAAACAGACTGCAGTGTAACAGGAAGTGTTTCCCTGCTTGTGGCTCATGTTTGCATGGTGTGTTTTCTTTGGGTTGCCAGGTTCCTCCACCAAGCAGTGGTCATTTCATCTGTATTTATTCGAGGTCTTCCTCAGTTTCTGGTCGCTCAGATAATTTATAACATGCGTGTGTGCACTCTGCTACTCTCTCAGAGGGTTTGAGATCCTACTGTTTAGCCTCCAGGGACACGGGGCCTCTCTGTAGCTCTAACCCCAGCTGGTGCACTGGGCTCTCTAGCACTATCAGATAAATGACCGGGACAGCGGGACGAGGTTTGTGAGTGTGCATGTGTGGTGGGGGAGCAACAGAAAAAGGAAATGGGATGTGATCAATCAAAGCTAATTCTAGGTCAATGCTCTTCATGCTGAACACACACACACACACACACACACACCAGTATCCTACACGTCTGACTATAGCTGTGCTGCCTGATAACCAGAAACATGATTTTTTACAAATCACTGTGGATAGATAACTTTTAGAGAATGGGTCAATCAACACACACAGGTGGCATAATAAAGAGTTGAGGTTTTTTTGTTTTTTTTCCTACAAGAACCATCAAAATAAAATTCCTAGCTCTTAACCCCTTTATGCAAACAATTTAGTTCCGCTGTCATTCCATTCATAATGAAAGATCCAAATTAAATAAAGGACATCTTGTGGATGCTTATCACCATTGTACAGTGTAGTGTAATAGTTTAAACAGGGACCATGCTGTTCTGCAAATAGTGACAGCATAACAGTGTACATGGCAACAAGGTAATTTAAAATAGTGCTGGGAAATGTGGCTGAAATTAAAGGGACACTATGCCAAGTCTACGCATTCAGATTAGTCAATTTATTATGAAGAGGACCATCCCATGAAAAGGGTTGGATAATGTCTCCTATGGCTCTACAGAGCCTGGGTTTTCCATAGTCTGTAAAAATAACTTTGCTTGATATTATGGACAAAAAGACAGGATGTGTCAGCCTTTTATCTGCCTTCTGTAAAACCTCAAATTCGGTGGAAGTGTAATACACAAGTGTGATTGTTCCCAGATAATAATACTAAGCATTAATTCAAAAAATAGAGTTAATGTCAATACTATGTTATGTGTTGCCAGTAAACTGAACAGGAAGCCAGAGCTTCTTTTGTCTTGTGCAACAAAAAATGGCGGTGCTCAAATAGATGGCAGAGCAGCAGACACCTCAGAGTCCTGGAATAGCTGCATCTCAGTGGGAGTCCCCCCTACAAGGCAGCCAGTATAATTAGCACATGTCAAAGGAGGTTCCCGGGCAAATGACACAGTCCCCCCAGTTCATGTGCTGAACTCTGTCACAAGGAGGAAGAGGGACCAGGATATTTACTGGGATGCTAGTTATGTGGTCATGAAAACGGAAGGGAGGCTAAATAATACTTTTTGCTTGCATCACTCATAGATGTGCATTCTGATACTTGCCACCTGAAGGTCAAAGTTTGTGTGTGTGCTCAAATATCAGCTCCTGCTCTCATAATACATATGCAGTGAGAAAAATGGAAACAATGACAAAGCATTAGAGGGAAGAGGTGTAGGATGGAGGACATTACTACCCCCTCCTGACCCCCTTCCTGCTCCCATCTCCTAGCCACCAAGCAGAACCAGGAAGCAGCCCTTCAGGACTGGAGGAACAGGCAGAAAGGAGAAGTGGAGCCCCAGGCGTTCTGTGGGTCACCCCATCACAGGCAGCTGATGCCTGCCTGTAGGATACACAAATGTCTGGGTGGGTGGGGGTGGGGGTCCCATAACCATCATTACTGTACTACTCAGAGACTCACTGATGCGTGGAAAGCTAAGGTAGCTGAGAGCTCCAGTGTATTCAGTTTAATGGAACAAATTTGCCTGGAGCCATGCTTAATTGTACATGCTTCTGCATGGAGAAATGTTAGGATTCTGAACTCAATATACTCTTAAGACAGAAGCTCTGATGAGCTCTCTAGGACCTGATTCTAAGAAAGAACTATAGATATGGAGAGCACAGACCGCCTTATGGACTTGAGGAAATCGACATTTTCCACATGCAAACACACACACACACAGGCCTGCTAAGAATGAGCAGGAGAGAGAGAGTAGCTAATTACATGCAAGTCAGCAGCACTGGATTTCCATCCACGCTCTCTGTAGCACCTCCAGTGGGATGACAGCAAGTTGGCAAGCCCTGCAGCTGGAGGCTTCTCTCTCTCTTCTCCATCCCTCCATCCTCCTAGGATTCCCTCTGTTAGATTACACACTTCGCTGTTCAAACTGCCACTTTCCCAAAAAGCCATCCAAGCTGCTGTGGGATTGGACTATGACTGCGACAGCACAGATGCATGGGGCTATAGGGTTGGATGTTGCAGTGTGGGTGTTTGTTTCCGATGTTGAAAATGTTATGAACCATCTAATTACAAGTTAATCCACTGCAGTTGTACCTATGCCAGGGATGAGCATATTAACGCTGCTTTAGGATATGCCATGCTTGTGTGATTCATGGGTGAAGGAAGTGGGGATCTTTTGATGATTCATGATGCGTCACCTTGTACATATAGACAGAAAAAAATAAAACAGTCTTTCTGTATGAAATATTAAAAGAAAACTTTACTATTAAGGCAAAGATGTCAAAAGGTATCCTGCACATCAGAATCTCTCAAACGCAACAAAATGGTGGCAGCCAGCCCTTAATATTAAGTCTGTCTTTTGTCAGGTGCTAAGCATCTGCAGTACAGACCTGCTGGTGAGATAAAACCCCAGGTAACCAAGGCATGCAGGGGAAGAAGCCATGCTGGAAACATAATTCTCATGCAAATTAGCACACAAGCAATCGATACAAAGGCCCCTTTGTCCGCCCCAATGTCTTGTTATGCTTTCAGCTTGTGTGGCCTGCAATCAGGGTTACTTAACATTACGGTGAGACAGTCAGTCATGTCCCTTGCAAAGAACAGCCTCTTCTGCCCATGCTCAGTCATGACAAGGCTTTGACATCACTGTCAGACTAAGGGTGACTAAAACTGACAATCCCCTTTACCTCAGAGAAAAAGAAATAGGAAAAATAGTCAGCTATTGTGAAGGAGGCGGAGGGGGTAGACAGTGAAAGCAGAGGGAAGACGGAAAAGGCCTGGATGATTCACACAGCACGCACAGCAGCGGCTGAGGTAGCCGTGTCTTGGAGTACATGAGTCATGTTTATCATGCAGCAGCACTAGGTAGGGATTGCACAACTTTCACTCCATTAGGAATGCTGCCTTGGTGCACATATTTAACTAATGATGGAAAACAACAGCATTAATGCCTCTGAAAAGCTCCCAGTGATGGTATCACACATCCTTTACACTCAAGCCCCCATCCATACTGGGAGGCTGCAGCAATAGTAAAAACCTGCCTGAAATCTCTAACAGAAACGTGGATAGATTTAGTTCATCTGATCGTCTAAAATGTGGCCTAACACTTATGTTCCAGCCTGATCAAATCAAATCACTCCATCTCCTGGTTTGCAGCCACGCAAGCATGTGCATCTTTTTCAATGAAGAAGGAAAACTACAAGAAAATCAACAGGATAGAAATATTTAAGGCCACCATCCCAAAATCCCTCTCTTCTCATTAACCTGGCTTTCCTAAGAGAGTCAAACCAAATTTTTAAATAACAACACATCAACTGAGTGTGTCTTTACGACCAGGGCAAGAAGGCAGAGTGTGATACGCCACCATAAAGCAGAGTTATGGCTCTCACAGTAAAGGTTAAAGCGATGATGGCGGAAACAGTCCGGTCCACCTTAAAAACTAAACCCTACAGTGGACAGCGCCGTGGTGCTGAAACAGCTCCGAGCGACATCTGTACACGAGAGGAGCGGAGCGGGGTGGGGGGGGGACAGGATCCACCGGGACTTTAATGTTGAAATCACACACACCCCGCGTGCGCCACCACCACAAAGGACACCTTAAATGATCTTTCCAGTGTCATATTGTGTAATCTCGGTGACGTTCGTGGGGAAAGGTTAAGCAATTTGGCGTGCTTTTTACGTGAAAATGGCGCCCGTTGCTGCTAAACCAGCCCATTATAGTACAGCTACAGCTACAACAAAGTGGAGGGGAAAGGGGCTGGAATGTATGCCGCATTATAATATGATACACAGCCATTCAAATAAAGTATACTATAACGGAGGGGTCAAGAGATGTCAGCCAGGCGAGGAACAGATTCGCCTCACCTTGGTCCCGTTGGCTAGGAGTAGACTATTTAAACTCTAGCTTGGATGTCATGAGGCAACATGATCCACCAGCATCTCGCAGAGAGACAGGTATAAAAATTCATACTGTAACAACAACCCGCACACAGCCGGGGTTATTCCCCGCCGACAGCAGCACCAACAGCTTCCGCTATGTCCGCTTTTTCTTACTTTAACATCGACTGTTCCTTCGCTTCCTCCTTCCTCTGTCGGTCCATGACTCCGAGGATGATCTTCCTCTCCTCCTCGGTGAGGTGGCTGAGGTCGGGCATCTCCGGCATGGCGCCGGCCGCTGAGGCAGCAGCAGGGCCAGGGCCGCTCCGGGGCCCGTGTGGAGCAGACATCTTTTACACACAGTGGCTAAAAAAACGAGAAAAGCACCGTCAAGCAGCAGCATTCTGGGCGATGTTTTCTGTTACATTTCATGCTGTCAAAATTCAAATTGGCGGTGGGATTTGCTGGGGAGCACAGTGGCTCAGAGAGGCATGACAGCCCTGTTGGGACTATCATGCACATAGTACACTGTGCTGCGTAAATAAGCGTCAAAATATTAATTACAGGCTGCCTCCTCATCTATTAAATGCTCATAATAGGGTTATCGAATACACTGCGGCCGAATGAGATTTGCCCCGCAATTCGAAATAATCGAGCTGTTGCAGGTTGAAACGTCAAATTCACACATGAAAATGCCTGAAACAGAAAACATTCAAGATTAGAAACAGATGCCCTTAAAAGAAGCCGGAGCGCACAGAGTGTAGGCTACAACCTGCAGGTAGCCTATTCCAAACACAAGCCACCATCCAGCCAGGGATTAAAAAAAAGTAGAAAAATACAGAGGATTAAAAAAAAACGAAAAAACAAGTCTTGCCTTTTATTTTGCAGTCATGTTAAATCCTGTCTAACCCATCGCTGCCATCCTTTAGAAAGGCTTTACTCGCATGTTGGAATAAAAGGTGTCCGGTCCGTCCTTGTTTGTTTTCGTTTGGAGTCCTTAACCCTCCTCTGTCACTCCGCTTAGCTCGCTTTCCTCCAGGTTGGTAATTCTTGGTGATTTCTTAAATGCACAAAAATGGATGCAGAGAGAGTGAGGGAGGGAGGGGGGAGAGAGAGAGAGAGAGCGAACGAGAGAGAGAGAAAGAGAGGGGAGGGGGAAAATCCAGATAGGAAGAAGAGGAGGAGCGATGGAAATACGTGGAAGAATAAAGCGGAGAGGACGCGCTGGATGTTCATTGACAGCAGGCAGACAGCAGCAGCGAAAACACGGAGTGGAGGAACTGGGTGCAGCGGGAGCAGCTCAGCACAACCAAGAGCCCGATGCATATTTCATAACCACACCATGAGCACTGTGAGAGTGGGGAAATGTGAAGATAAATACGCTACATGACTGGTGACACTGCAGGTGTGGCGCTGGTGTCGCTCAGTCCTGTTTCTAGTTAGTGTACAGCAGAAACCTGGCTTCACTGAAAAGCTCAAGTGAGAAGTTTTTGTGATGATAAATGAAGGAGAACAGAGATCAGGGAGTTGGAAAGGCCGTGTGATTCACAATTCAATTCAAATTATTCTTTCATGTTAAAAAAATGACAAGTTGTGCCAAGGGTCAACCAGTAAAACTTCAGACTCCTGGTACCACATTCCACTGTGCCAAAGGAACTGTAAAACCAAAATGGACTCCTTTTCTTTTAGTAGCTCTAGACACAGATGCAACAGTCTTGGATCACACCATCATTCTTGTGTTGGTACTCTTGTGAACCCTTATCTGAAACAGTCAGGAAGTGACTTTCTCATTTCTAAATCCCTCAAACCAATCCAAGTTCCTTCCCCAAACACATCTCTGTCTCTCTTAGGCAGCACTGCTGAGAGGATTTGAAGGGCAACATTAAGTGGATACATCCTCTACCTCATTAGGGCTGGTAAGTAAATTAGCACCTTTGCAGTGATCGGCTGCAACAGTCAAATAAGGTAATTTGCTCCAAATGACATTTTTACAACAAAAACTCAGTTTAGAATTTTATTATAAATGTACATCGGCCAATAGTGTGCAAGTCCCACATACATACAGATTCAATGTAGTAAGCTGAAAAACGTTACCTTACTCCACAGGCAATCAGGTATTCCAGAACTGAGGGGGAACACAGAAAAACTGGAGGAAAACAAGTTTTTTCTGATTTTGTTAGTCAGCCACATCTTTCAAACTGCTTTTTTTTTTTTAACCAACCTGAGGGTTTAATGTCCAGCACACGGGCTAAAAGTAAACTTACAATATCACAGCATAAGGAGAAAAGGGAAAAATAAGTAAGTAAGTAAATGTATAACACATTATGGGACCAGGTGTGTAGTAGAAAGTACACAAGGGTTTGAACTTCACTCTCATGCTCTCTTCTGTCACAGCTGCTTCCATCAGTTTTCATGTGTCCCACTGTGAGCAGCACCACAAGAGACTCTCCCAATGGGTGCACCATCAGCCCCACGCACACGGTTTGCCCCAGTGAAAGTACAAAAGACATGCAAAAGATGCAGACTTCTTACAGGGTGGTCATGGATGCGGCCAGGATGAGGCTATGATGGACAGACTTTTGATTTGTCACAGAACAGAACTGAATCCTTTGTAGTTTTAATAATCAACTGTAGCACATTCCTTGGTTAAACTTTATTAATGGGGGAAAAATAGAAACTGAAACGCTAAGAACATTAAGTGGCAGGTAACTATGTGCCAAGCCACATTACACTGGATTAATTGACTCTGATCTTGATTTAATTCATTCATTATATTGGCAGTGGATCCTGTGATGAAAAATGCTAACTTTCTAACTACTGTCCTTCCCAACAGCTGAGAAATCCAGACTGTTTTGTCTACATCCTTAAGTTAGAGCAGTTTGATTGTGTCCCATGTCCACCTCAAATCTTGATGACAGCAACCTCTGTCTTCTGTCCTTTTCTCTGGCTGTGTCTATTTAACCACAGTGACAACATGTTTGTCCTTCTCAGACACCACAGGAACAGTTCCTGGTTTGCTGTGCTTGCGGACGTTCCTCTCCCTGGCAAGACAAAAGAGGAAGAAACGTGAATGACTCAAATCTGTTGGTGAGAATGTTCAGGAGAGGATGGAGAAAAGAGGGATGGAGGGAGCAGAGAGAGTGAACAGACTGAATATGAGACAGTTGATCTAACATCCACGTCACCGACTATTCTAATGCACCCTGAAAATAATGCATAAAGCATGGATAATAAATCATTCACAGTCCAAACACTTGTCTAGTGTGTCACAAATCTGCTGGTAATTAAAAAAAAAAAAAGAAAAAGAAAAGAAAAAAAGCCATAAACTGAGCTATGAATCACTGGACGCAGGCAGGGCAAATCAGGACAATCAGTCCACCATACGAGTTGTAAATGAATGTGTAAGGCTTACTGAGACCATGTCACAAGGAGCAGTGCCATCTGTGAGATTTTCCATCAGGCTGCTGTGACTGCATAGGTCAAACCTACCCTGGCATCAGCCCAAGTCTCCCTCACCTCCACATGGACACAAAGGGGACATTGCACCATTCCTACAGATAAATCATCTAGCTCACTTCCTATTCCATAAAATGAAAAGAAAAACAATGAATTCATACTTCCTACGGCGAGCCTCTTTCATAACCCTCAGCTCCTCCCTCTGGTGGTGGATGTTCTTCGGTAGATGTCGGTGACGAGCGATGCGTCTGATCTGCGGGTGGTGCTGGTACTTCTCCTTCAGCTTCTGACTGTAGTTGATGGCTTCCCTCTCTCTCGGGGCCAGCTGCGCGACACAACACAGGACAAGTTGGTTAGATAAAAAATTTGGGGGGGGGGGGGCAGAAAAGTAATGGGGGTTAAAAAGACCAGGGTGGACTAAGAGACAGTGCAGGTGAAGAGGAGAAGTGAAAAGGAGAGGACCAAGAAAACACAGGACTGTTTCACACACCCTGCCCTCTGCACACACTGAGCCCTGTACGTTAGCGTTCATACTGATAAACAGCTTTCTCGGGTTTACATACATAAAGCCAGGCTTACAAAGCACCGGCTAGTATATTTTGTTTCTTTTGGACAGAGTTAGACTGTCTGTTTCCACTTTTGTGCTAAGCCAACTGACTGCTGGCCACAGCTTCACATTCAACACACAGACATGAGAGTGCTTTCCAATTCTCTCATCTAACGCAGCAACAACACAAATAAGCATATTTTCCCAAAACGTTGCTTCTGAGAGACAACAGTTAAAATTCACGAGTGCAGGATGTCCTTTTCAGCTCCACATTTTAAGCATATAAACAAAGGACCATTGCTGTTTTTTCTTTCCCAGGCTCTAGGTGACGGAGAATGACCCTTGCAGAGTCTACACTTCTGAAACTCCCTCTGGAGAGGAGTCAGTCGCCTTGTTATAAGCATTTAACTTGTTACGTTGTATTTATATGTGCCACATGAACATGAATGTCATTTACGGTACTATTTTAAATCAATACAGCTGTCTCAGCAGCTGTTCAGTGGCTCGTGTTTCACTTCTTTTGCTACGCAGGCTGCGTAGAAAGGTTGTTTAGTTTACTTCTGCTGCTTTAACAAGCCCATTTACGTTTTAGACATATTTAAAGCTAAGGTGCTGGTTTGTTAATTATTGACAGTTACCATACTCAGTCCAACATCATAAAAATGTTGGCCGGCACAGTAAGCAGTAACTTCATCTTGACAACATTCTCATTCAAAACTGAATCAATGTCTGTTAAAAAGTGAAGACACCAACTCAACAGCCTCCCTCCCTCTCTTTCTTCCACATAAAAGCACCAGCTACTCGGACACGTCTTGGCTGAGGCTGCCCTCCTCAAAGGCTTTTATTCTAATTAAAAGCAATGATTTGTCTCTGATTCAATTTGTTGAAGAAGAGCGTTCAGATGCTTATCCTGTTGGACCAAACTAATTCCCCTGGATACACACATGGTTAGCCTGCTAAATGCTGCTTGTAGAATCTCAACAAGATGGATGTGAGACAGCAGGGGATGATGCATTTCTTTGTTTCTGTTTTGATAGGGAGGCTCAGATGATGTATACTTATTTAAGCAAAGACAATTGGCTCAGCAGGGTACCGTAATGACTCAAAAATAAGGACTGCCCGTTTGTCTGAGGCAAGTAAAACGCCACTTTGGGCTAGTAAATCTAGTGTCTTACTGGTAAAAAAAGAATTTTACACATTGTTTTTTTCCCCAGAGTTGATAATGAAAGTATTCAAGGAGTGAGTGGCTCACTCCTTGAATACTGAGAGCTGCACATGTACAGTACTGATCAAGAACTCAAGAACAAATGGCAGCAGGTAAAAGCATTTATGAAGTGCAGTGCAAGCAAACATTTCAATTGTCCTGGAAACAGGAGTTCAGTTGGGTGATATTAGAAGATGTGGGTGAGACTGTGTAGTTTGCACCTGCCTGTTAGAATATACGCTATACAGACAAAAGTATCCAGACAGACCTCTTTATTGGGCTTCAGCATACGAAGACATTTTGAACAATGCTATGCTTCCAACTTTGTGGTGACAGTTTGAGGAAGGTCCTTTTCTATTGCAGCATGACTGTGCCGCAGTGCACAAAGCAGACGTGGCTGGATGAGTTTGGTGTGGAAGAACTTGACTGGCCCGCACAGAAACCTGAGCTCAACCCCACAAAACACCTGAACTGGAAAGGTGATTGTGAGCCAGGCCTTTTGGTCCAACATCTGTGCCTGACCTCACTACTGCAGTACTGCATAAATGGGCAAACATTCCCACAGAAACACTCCAAAATCTTGTGGAAAGCCTTCCCAGAAAAGTGGAAGCTGTCAATTGCAAAGCTGTCTGTGTATTTAGAATGCAATGTCAATAAAGTCCCTGTTGTGTAACCGTCAGGTGGCCCAATACTTTTGTCTATATAGTATATACTAAAATACAGGCAGGCTCTCAACCTGCTATCAGCAGTTCAGGTCTAGATAAAAACACAAACAGCTTGAATAAACTGCATCCAAATGACACATACATGAGGACGCGATGTGAGTGCTGGTGAAGAAAACGCTGACAGACCGCAGGCAGAGCTGTGAGGTAAAATGCAGCCACAAACAGAGTGGCATAGATCGAAAAGAGGTCACTGTCACTTAAATCATATTTAGGATCTGCACAATCACATGCCATTGATCTTTTTGCTAATGGAACTGAAATGAGGCATTCTGTCAGTTACAGTAACACTGAATCCATCACTCATCACTAAGATCTGGGGACACAGTGAAAAAACTCATGAGGCAAGAAATACAAGTATTAAACAGACAGTTTAGAAACAAGCATTGAGTTTTGATATATTGTCTTAACTACTACTTTTGGAGGTAAAACTAAAAGTAAACATGCTTGAAATGCCAGCAAAAATCCTTTGTTGACAAAGAAAAACTGTAAAAGGCACAACTATGTAAAGTATAGACCTTACCACACCTGTGTAGCCCACAGCTCACCTCTGAGGCTAGCAACTCAAGGTGTCATTATCCACTACTAGAATAACACACCCGAATCTCTAACTGAACAGTTGGCGGTCAAGTTAGATTATGGGTTGATGTAGGCACAAGGTTTTAACAAGAGGAGAAGACTGCATGGATTTAAAAACATGCTCTGTGGAATGAGTGTTAAATCTGCCAAATACTAAATCGCTGGACTACTCTTAAGATTACCTGAGTGTTCACATGTCCTGTACCTGGTCCACATGGGAGACATTTAGCCTCTTTCCACTTGCTCACTCCAAACATGTCGGAGGAACTGACACAATTCTATTTTAACTCAGTGCAGCTGTCTGCAGCAGCTCGTGTTTTGCTCACAAGGTTCTTTTTAAGCTTCAAGTCTGTTCTCATAAAAAGGTATTTGTACCTTTAAGATACTGACTGAAATAACCCAGAATCAAGCAGTATCCAAACCTCTCCAGTCACCTGTATTTGATTGTTTTTGTTCACAGATCGAAGGGGGAAAAAAAAGACTGTTTGTATGGTTTGCTCGCAGCCAATCACCACAAGCATTCTTCGGTTTAATGTGACGTGCGATTGGCTCACTAATGCAGCAGCACACAGTGTGATGTGTGGGTTAGTCGAGTGCGGTGGTACCTGGTCTTGGCTGACTCATCAAGATTCCTTGAGCATGGTAAAGATATTTTACTCAACTGAAAAACAGGACCTAATTGATTCAACATGTTTCAGGTGTTGGCTTAAAAATATAAAGGGTCTAATTTACACTGAAGCCAAAACGCTGCTTCTGTCAAGTTATGAGAGAAAGGGGGGGAAAAAAGAAAAACCAAAAGTGATGTGTGGCAGCTGACAGAAGTTCCAATCAGTCCAGTGTGATGCCTTCAGACACAGACAAAGCCTTGATTCAGCATTTCAGCATTTCTTGATAATTAAAGACCCTTTCAGTACAACTTGATTGTTAATGCTTCATTATGCTCAGTGGCCCGCTTTAAGTGATTGGCCGACTCAAACTGCTGATAGGAGCAGCCCTTGTCTGATCTCTTTAAGTGCAAAGCTTGCGAATAAATCTTCTCTTACACACTGACAGTAAAACTGGTGCCAAAAGTGGGCCAATTTTCCACTCTGAAGCTGCATTAAGAGAGTAAGCAAGAGTGAATCAGACTGGGAATGAAAGATGGCTGTCGAAGATGGCACATGAGATGCCCAATGATTTTCACTATTCAGCCACAACTGGGATGTGGGCTTTAGAACAGTTTCCAACATTTTACAGGAGCTTTATGTGACTGCTGAGCATAACATTAAGGCCAATGTTTCAGCTTCCTCAGACTATATTAACTGAATACAATACATGTGACGCTCACTAGTTGACAAGTACAGTACGCGTCGGTGGACATTTGTTTGGAAAAGGACAGTCTTTTAGCTGAATCTTGTGCTGGGAATTTGCCAAACAACTGCACAAGCTTTTGAGTTTTTTGGGCTTCCACTTGCCACCTGCTATAGTAGTCACTGTGCCAGTTGGTACGTTGTACTTATTGAGAGTGATTCTACACTAAGTCAGCATCCATCAGGGCATTTGGCAACAGTAGCTCCTGGCAGAGTCACCCACTCCTACCCCACTGAGGTGGGCCCAGGGCCATGGCTGTGTCAAAGAGTACAGCTAACACATAAAGCAAGCTCAGGTAAAAGACTGGAGGGAGATACAGCACACAGTCTGACAGCTGTTGATTACCACTTACCAAGAAGCAGCTAATACGCAGCAAGCTGCCTTAAATAGAAAACCGACAGAGTTAAACGCAGGAAGGAAATAGAGAAGACAAGGCGGGACTCACCACTCCGAGTTTCTCAGCTGCGTTGGCCTTCCATAGTCGGATATTCATTTCATCAGAACCGCTCAGGATGTATTTGTTGTCTGCTGACCATTTGACGCAGATGACATGCTGCATACGTTTGGTGTGGTAGACTTCCCTAAATTTCAAAAAAGAAATTAATTTTAACCAAAATACACATAGACTCATTTCATGCTGCCAGCTACCATACTGGCATTGGTAACTGATAACATTTAACATTAAGAAGAGCCTTCAACTTGGGGCGCCTCAGTACCTTGCCCCTAGTGTAGTCCCGACTGGCTCACTGGCAAGATTAATTGCTAACGTTCGTACCAATACCTGCACTTCACCTATTAACACGTGTCAAAATGTGTGTTGTGAAACAGGTCAACACTTGCTGATGCTGAAAATGATCATATTCATTGAGAAACAAAGTGTTTTCAACTGTTCCCGCAACACATAGCATTCATGGGGGATTCTCATCCTAAGCCATCTTGTAATGCTGTCCAGCTATGTGCCCCTGGTTACCGTTACCACAACTGAAGCCATTCGTTCTGGAGCTTGACAAGTGAACAAACACACGCTGTATGTACCATTACGTCACACAGCAACCAGGCAATGGTTGTTTATTTTGTTTGTTTGGTTTTTTTTGGTTGAAAAGGTCAGTCGAAACATCAGCGTCCGCATAGTAGCTTTGCCAACTAGAAACTATTATTAGCTATGCTTGCCAACAGGACTGTTTCCACAACAGGCATTCTGAATTGCCGTATTAAGAAAAACAGGTCAGTGTTGCCATTTCCTTAACATAAATATCAATAATTACACTCAAAGGGCAGGATACCCAATCAGCTCTGCCTGATGCATGCATGAATACATGTTAAACTAAGTAAAGATAATGACTTTTATAGACCTCAGAAATAACAGTATGAATACCATCAGCTACATTAAAAAGATAACTTGCCTTTTTTGGAAGCTGCATTACTAACCTGCTGTGACCACCGTCCTTGGGGAAGATGCGGATGGTTTTGTCAAAACTAGCAGATACAAACTCCTTCCCAGTGGGAGAATAGTCAACATCCAGCACTGCAGAGACATGGTCCATGTGCACTGTGATCGGCCGGTCCAGGTACCTCATGTCATAGGTGTACAGGCTGATGAGACAAAGAAAAACAAAATCACTTGTTAATAAAATTGCCCTTTACTGAAAGGCATATCAGTAAAACTCTACGGGGACTGTAATAAATATGTAGAGGAGACCTAATGAAGCGCACGAGTACCACCAAGTGAATCACTCTCACTGTAACAATCATCAGTATCCTCAACTCACTTGTAGTCCTCATTTGAACATGTGAAGTGATAGGCTTCCATCGGGTTCCAGCACAATGTGTTGCTCCTCATAGTCATAATAACCTGTGGTAGAAAGTGAGCAGTAGGTCACTATCTTGTCATTGTGAAGAGATGAGCATAGAGAAAGGTAAATTCCTGTCACAACTGAATGGTAGGACCTACCTTTTTAAGTGGTGCCGATTCTCTCATGTCATATAGTACTATACTTCTGTCAGAGGCACAGCTTGCAAGAAGTTCAGTCTGTGGAAAGATGTGAACCACAGATTTAAATAAGTCTGACTAGAATCACTTTGATGTTAGTTTGAATATAAACATATTGTTAATGGCAAAGTATTTTTCACTCTGTGACAGGACAAGGCCGGTGTGAGTGTGGTGGAGACACGGTGTCTCACCTCCACAGGGTTGAAGTGGACGGAGCTGAAGCTGTCTACACCCCATGTGAAAGAGCGGATTGGACTGCTCCTCTGCTCATCCCAGATGTCCACCTGCTGGCCACATGTTGCAAACACAGCATCCTTCAGGTGATGGTCCAGTCCTGTGAAGACTGTCTGCAGAAGGCAAGAATCATTTTTAACAGAATCAAAATGTCAGTATTTTTATGTTATGATGATGTAACCACCTATCGTCTTTGATAACGCTACTGCATCAGATGCACGCTGATCATACCTTGCCTAGAATAGTGTTGACTGGCTCCTCGTCCTCTCCGTAACCTGGTGCCTCCATTTTCCACTGCTTGATTGTTTTGTCATCACCAACCTGTTACAGTCAGTGTGGCGAGATATAAAACAGAAGCTGTATTAAGGTCAGCTCATAAGAAATAGACAAAAGGAAATGAAAACTCTTCTCAGGTGCTGAAGGGCAGCAGTCACCGTAAAAAAGGACGTTCCACAGTAGCGGACAACCATTCCCCGGACAAAGCCTTCATGTGCTTGGAGTGTGCGGACACAGTTATGTTTAGTCAGATTCCACACTTTGACCTAAGGATCAAATAAAACATCCTGTCAGTCTCAAGAATGAGTGAGTAACACTTACTGTGTGCACAACGTTCAAAAGGTGCAACAAACGATGTTATTAGCTGAAGTCATGTATTAATACTTTGGCAGATAGTTACCTCCCCATCGCAGGAGCCAGAGAGCAGGGTGGAGAGGCTCGTGGCGTGCTTGGCCATGCAGTTCACCCCATCTCGGTGTCCATCCAGAGATGCCAGGAAAGGCTTGGCAAACACCCTGTCAAGCTTGGTGGCATTCAGAGCCCGTGTGTATTCCCTGCACATCTCAAACGGATGAAGTGTTGGGTCATAGTTTCTAGGAACTACGAGAGAGAGTGATCACACCTTAATGAGCCACATGGACATTTCACTAGCATATATATATCAATATTGAAGCCAGCCAAAAGTATAGATATCATATTTAATGGAATCAACTTAAAAGTTCATCATAGAGATAACCCTTTGTGTTTACTCATACGTTACTTTCAGTTACACTCTTTAATATATCTCATACGAGCTACTGGACGTACACACATACTGTAGAGTAATTCCCGATTTTCATTCAGCCATATAAACAGATTCTAACGTTGTAGCTGTTAGTTACAGGGACGTATTTATAGTCTATCCTATTGCTATGTACTATCTTTAAAAGCGTACAGACAACAGCCTCGTTTCTGCAAAAATAATTGTATTGTCTTGTTTTTGTAGTCACTATGCAACAGGTTGTAAATGTAGGTTTGACCGGACTTATTTCATATACTGTGTGTAGTTGATGTTTGCTGTGAAAAACAGTACCACTAGCTAAATGTGTTTAGCCTATCCTAGTCCAAAGTTTATAACTTACCACGCTGAATATCAAGTTTGGTCTCCCGAACATATTCATCCGGGTTCCTCGAGAGGACTTTAACTTTCATTTGGCAGTAAAATGAAAAATGTATACACACTTGGTAAGGTAATACGCAACCAGGTTTAAGCTAAACAAGGAAAAAAATTAGCATGAACTGGCCATGTGTAGATCAAGAGATTCAGGACCGCGTTGCATTGTGGGATTTCCAGTCCTCCAGCTTGCGTCACTGACAGGTTCAAAGAAACAGCTGTCAAGGTGCAAAATTTAACAAGAAAAAGACAGGAAACACAATAATTAGTTTTCAAATTAAATATTTTCAGTTGATGTGAAAGTACATAGCCTGAGTGACTTTTACTGTTGGGACAGTTAATTCATATTATGGATAAACCTCTAGATTCTTTGAGAGAATTATGAAGAAATAATGGTAAAGTTAATCAACAGCATTCCTCAAAGACAAGAAAAATTATGAGAAAAATACGACGGAGTAATGATCTCGATAGAACACAAATAGAATAAGAACACTTAAATAGGTATATAGTCATCAATATGAAGCATAGAGTTAATTAAAATATAAAGGGGCTTCAAAAAGCGGGCTTCAAAATTAACAAAATGCGATATTATATTGACTCTTACCCACCTGAGTTTGGCCCAACAGGCGTTTCAGGACACATTACAAAAACACATTAAACCATACAACCTTCACTAACTTGATGGGTGGAAAGAGCTCGTTATACTTTATTCCTGCGAAATTGTTTTATTTTGAAAGTTAAAACCGGAAGCACTATTACTATTTATGGTAACTTGACATTCACTTAATATACACAGCAAGGTCGAGCCGTGGGACTGCTGCTCGATATTTTAGATAACGTTGCCTCAGCTATGGAGTGCCGCCACATGTCAAAAGCGTGGTTCAGTTACAGAAAATGCGGACGTTTCCAGGAGCTAGTACCGTCTGTTTACTGTAGTTAAATTTTGCACAAGTGCCAGTGAGTTGTCGTCTTATTGGTATAAGCTAAATTTTAGCACTACCTTACCTTGTGTTGTAAACACGGTTAACTGACAGGGGCTAGGTGAGTTTATTACCTGTAAACATGAGCTCCGGTCCAAATAACGGTACCGTAAACGTTACAGACAGGACAGGGATGTCCAGGAAACCGGTTTCAGCCGTCTCAGTAGCCGGACATGTACAGCAGATGTTTGGCCATGTGAAAATAGAAAACCTGGTCGCGGGACTCAGTGGAGGTGTGGTGTCAACCCTTGTACTTCATCCTCTCGATCTGGTCAAAATCAGGTTTGCAGGTATAGTATGAAAGTATTGATAACTGTAATAATATCAGCTAAGTCACCTAGAATACTGTAGTTTTTTCTTTGTCACTGAGGGGATCTATTAAGTATGATCCATTGTTTCTTTTACTTGTATTGAAACATGTTCAGAACTCTCGGTAGGCACCCTGTATTCTAAAACTGATTTGCTTAATGGTAACAGAATCATAATGTTGCCATAGTTTAACTTCATTCCTTTTGGAAATTGTTGATGTTTCATGTTAAATTAGGATTACTTGACCTAATAAAAATATTGATGTCCTTTCAATGCAGTAAGCGATGGACTGGACTTAAGACCTAAGTACAGTGGCATATTACACTGTATGAAGACTGTTTGGCTGGAGGAAGGAGTGAGAGGACTCTACCAAGGAGTGACACCCAATGTCTGGGGTGCTGGAGCATCGTGGGGTCTCTACTTCTTATTGTACGTGAGCTATAAAGCTGTTCGACTGTGCCTGCATCATGATATTTTTAATGACTTGATTTAAGTGTAAGTTTGCTTTGTAACTGTAACATGTCTCATTTCCCACACTGTCTTTCAGCTACAATGCAATTAAAGGGTACACAAAGGAGGGTCGTCAGACTGAGCTGAGTGCCACAGAGCACCTGGTATCTGCAGCTGAAGCAGGTTGGTCCTACATGTTTCTGATCACTGCCGCCCTGTTGACACGCTCATGGCACACAGTCAACAACAACAGCCAGATAATACTGCTCCAAGCCGGCCTTAGCAGACATGAGGCAGATACAAATTAGTACATAGCTCTTTCTGGTCATTTTCGTCTCACAGGGTCACGTTGGATCTGTTTCCTGCTGGCCAAAGGAAGTTAGGGGCTGAAAATGTAACTTCAACCGGGCTTTATTAGGAACATCTGATTAGTACTGGGTAGGAAGAACATTTGCCTCCAAAAATAGCCTAAACTAATTAAAGCATTATTCATCAAACAGCTAATGTTATGTGAGTGCTCTGTTGGGTTGAGATCTTGCAAATGTGCACACCATCAGAGTAAACAGGGGTCAGTGTCATTGTCATACCTCAACAGGTGCGGAATGCGCTTATGTAAAAGAGTTTTTGCTGTGCATTGTTAATAATGGTAACGACACTTACATATACACTCTCTGAAGGATGGGCTGTGCGTTGGCAATCGTGTATCTAACTTGTAGCCACTGAATGCACCTCAGAGAGTCTCGATTTGGCAAATGTTGTCAGCCTCATCCCAACAGTGCCTTCTTGTCTTCACCTAGGCATCCTAACGCTCACCCTAACCAACCCAATCTGGGTGACCAAGACCCGGCTGGTGCTGCAGTACAATGCTGATCCCACTAGTAAACAGTACCGGGGGATGATAGATGCTCTGGTCAAGATCTACCGACATGAGGGAGTGTCTGGATTATACAAGGTTAGACATCAGTCTTTCTATTTTCATGTTATATAACAGTACATGAGATGCTTATTTTGCCCAATGATAGTAGACTGTTTTGTGTAGCGGAATTACTACACCAAAATTTGTCTTTTATCCTGCTTGGTTGAAGTGAAGTTTTGCATTGGTTTATGACTCACCACTAGAGGGCATCATCAGACCAAATGAGCTGTAGTAGAGAACTTAAAAGCCAAGAGCAATGGCAGTACATAGAGAATTTTTAAGATGCATTTTAGCTTCTTCACTAATGCCGTTAGCCTAGCAGGATAACTGTTATCAACTCTATAACTCTTTAATTAAATTAAACACATTCTTTTAAATAAGCACTCCAGATACAGTACAATGTGGCGTACCTTGCTATTTATAAATCATGCATATCATGAATATATTAGTGTGTCATCAAAGATTGACTTGCAAAGCTTATATGTGTCAAAGGGATATGTTCCTGGTCTGTTTGGGACATCTCATGGAGCACTGCAGTTCATGGCCTATGAGGAGCTCAAGAGAGACTACAACAGATACAAGAAAAAGCCTTCAGAAGCAAAGCTGGTGAGTCATTAACCCCATGAGCCATAAGCAGTCTGGAAACACACAGCACTGAATAAAATCCAGGCATAAAGCTTGTAACTTTTCAGTTTAATGAGACTGAGCCCACAATTGATAACTAGCAGTTGAAGAAGTGACTCATCAGTTTTCCTCCTCTGCTGTGCTCACTTCTCTCCTCCTCACTTGTCCTCCATCTGTTTGTCTGTGTGAACAGAATGCACTGGAATATATCACAATGGCAGCGTTATCCAAAATATTTGCTGTGGTCACAACATACCCATATCAGGTGGTGCGAGCTCGCCTGCAAGACCAGCACAATAGATACGATGGAGTCGTTGATGTCATCAGACGGACATGGAGGTATGATACTGATCCAGCCAGAAAGGGAGTCAAATATGCCATCACAGTGTCAGTTTTAAATTTGGCTGTTAAAACAAAGTAACGTCCATTTTTTAGTAATTTCCCTTTCCTTGCAGGAATGAAGGCTTCACCGGTTTCTACAAAGGCATCATCCCCAACGTGATTCGCGTCACTCCCGCCTGCTGCATCACCTTTGTAGTTTATGAGAATGTGTCTCGACTCCTTCTGAGACCAACTAAATGAGGCTTAACAGCATGGCTGCAAAGACTCTGAGCTCACGCTGACACTTTGGTGCCATTCGGAAAGAAAAGCACCAGACTGAAACTGAACTCTCGGCTCAGTGTACGTGTAATTGTTGTCATGTGAGGAGCATTCATTTGCATTTCAGAAAGAATCGAAAAGTTGCCAAACTGAGAAACGGAATCAACGTTTTCGTTTTTTTATACAAACTCTCTGTTTTAGAAAAATGTGATGATGTTGAAGATTTTGTATGTTGTCACACATGCCAAAGGACATGCTGCTATCATGTTAGTCTTTTTTTATTATTATTATAAAAAAAAAAAGATTTGTAAGTCAGCATGCCTTGCTCATGTGAGAGGAGGCTGAAATATTATATCATAGTTCTGTTTACATTTGATGTTTTTTGGTTTGGTTTGGTTTTTACTGGCTGAAATTTGAAAAGCTGACTCAAGCAGCAAATCTTCTCAGGTTTCCAGTTTCATGTATGTGAAACATTAGATTGTCTCTTTTAAGTTATTTCTTTATGTGAACAGACAGCAGAAGTTGAGTCCAAACACCAATAGATTTATGCCCAAATTCATGCTTTTGTTTAGATTATCTTTGTTTCCTGGCAACATATTGTAATGCGTTATATTTGTTAATAGTATTATTATTAATACATTAAATGTATTACTTTTGTTGCTACATCAAATCAAGTGTGTGGTGCAGTCGCTATACAAGCAGTCATAGAGTTTGAGTTCGCTTCTTTAAAAAGAGGTTACTTTATTAAACAGTAATAATGAACATAAACACATCACATGATTACATGTTTTAAATATCATCAGTGTCTTGTCACAATGTCTGTTAAATGCTCACTGTATGTCACCAGCACCCATGAGCAAAGAAGCTACAGTACAAAGTTTATTTCTGGTATACAGACTGACACAGTATCCTTGTTTATAAGTCCGTCGACTAGTATAGTATTTTAACAAAACATAAACACATTCAAGTTACCATCAGTGATGCTGTGACCCCTCAGAAAACCATACCTGATCATTTCAGAGGGCCAGATAACATACTGTTACCCTAACAGGACTGGTCCCTCCCTGACATGTAACATTTATTTTATTTTGGCAGTTCCTCAATGATAATTCTGGATACTGAATTCCACCCTGTAGATGCGTCACCTCTGGGGTAGTCGGCACAGGTCCCCACCCACACGGCCACGTCCACCAGCCCTGCTTTCACACCCTCACACAGTCCTTCGACTGCAGGGGAAAAAGAAGAAGACAGAGCAAATGAATTTCAGGGAACACCCAAACTGTCTCCAGAGATGGAAATTGTTAATAGTTAATTGGAGGACCATGACTTTACCACAGCAGTTAAATTACCACTTGAAAGAACAGGGGAATGCATTCATTCGCTCTCTTGCAGAGAGTTAGATGAGAAGATTGATACCACTCTTTGTCTAGTAAACGTTAGCTTAGCTTAGATAAACTGCCGCTAGAGCTAGCAGCCAGTTAGCTTAGCTTAGCACAAAAACTGAAAACTGGGAAACAACTAGCTTGTCTCAATCATAATATAACGTAATGGAAAAGGGGAGCCACCTGCCAGGGCTAAAATGTTGAGAATTGGGAGCAGAGAGAGAGAGAACAGAGAAATCTTAATGAATTTTCTGCTTCTGGATAAGAAATATATCAGCACATGTGCCTTAAACTACACACGTGTATATATACAGAGTCAGCCAAAATAATGTATACACATGCATGTTTATTTTTTCCTGATGTGTGTATACATTATTTTGGCTGACTCCGTACATATATATAAATATATGCTGCTGGCTCTAGCTGCAGTTTATCTAACATCCAGTACAGTATACTTGGCAAGAAAGGGAATAAATGTACTCCCCAAAATATAGAACATCTGCTTTAAACTGTTACTTTATAAAGCACGGGAAAAAAATGTTGTTGGTTCAGGCTGTTTATTACGCAACAAAGACTGAGTGGAGTTGTACCTGAGGACGTTCTGTGGATGTTGATGGTTGAGTTGAGCTCAGGACTTCCTTGGTCTAAATAGATGATGGACTCTATGGGCAGGGGTCCTGTGCATTCTGCTCCATTGAAGGTGAAGTACCACCTCTGGCAGCATGCGTTCTTACACTTGAGCCTGAGGGAGCCACTGAAGAGGACTCTGAGAGCGCTGTCTGAACGCAGCTTGGTGAATGTACAGTCCTGAAACACAGCATGGAGAACTTTCACGCACACTTTCATGCATTGTGGTGGTTGTTAATGTGCTTTGCTGAGTTTGTAAAATGATTCAAACGGGCACCCACAGATTGTAAGAAGTACGTCAGTTGCTGCATCCAGACACTTACAGCTACTTTACCCAGGTCGATCCCATAATTCAGAGAGTTCCAGGCACACTGCTTGTAGTTGGGCCTCCAGGGCTCCTCGAAGATCTCATTAACACACTCGCCTTTCTCGCCTTTGAGCCCGTCACGGCCAGGGATGCCCGGCGTCCCCGGGATGCCGTTGGTTCCAGGGTTACCGTCTCTGCCAGGGGTGCCTGACGGCCCCTGCAAGCAGCTGCCATACTGAAAGAACAGAGGAGAGAGAAAGTGGTGGCAGAAGCTGACCATGAAAAAGAGGCAAGCAACAACATCTGCTGAGTCTATTGTTATCTAACTTCCTGTTTCTGATTTTCTTTATCCTCCCTGGTGGACATGTTTCTGTTTGGGCTGCATGCAACACAAACACCTGAACACTGCCAGATTATACCTCGTTAACCAGTCACATAAACAAACGCAGTGCCATGGGGCTGAAATGGGCGCAGTAAGACAAGTAATACGATCCAAACCAAAGCAAAGCAACAGAACCACCACGGAGCCATGAAGCAAGTGAATGTGTGTTAATGAGGAACTGAAGCCTTGATGACAGCCTAAATTAGTGGGTGTCTGGCCATACTTCTCTCAGTATGATTCACTGTCCAGCTGAACCTCCTGCTATGTTTAAACAGATGCTGCATCTTACTCAAGATGACTCAAGTACACACAGACACACAGAGACATGGGGAGTTTGCCAATTCTGCCCTACCACATACAGAGATAGAAACAATTAAGATCCAAGATAGCTCTGCGTAACACATTGTTCAAAGTAACATTTTGACCGACAGATTACAGTGTGTGGGTCAATTGTTGTAGCTATTTTTAGTTGGAGTTGGATTTTAATTTTGGTTAAGTGATGTGTAAATGTCATATACTCCTTCCTTCAGTCAGGACAAACACAAACTGACACGTAGAAATGCGTACTTGCACTCAAGCAAACACTGCTGCCAAAAGGATCGAGACCTTCGGTTGAGGACCTCAGTGCTGCCCTTTTGCTCTGCATGCAGCTGTGGAGCAGCTATAGGGCCGCATGGCCAAAAGGCATTAGGGCAAAAAAAAAAAAAAAGGCAAGAGAGGAGAACAAAGAGCCTTTACTCCAGTTTCTACATCTTGTCTCGACCTGAGTCCCTGGGGTGAAAGTAGAAAAGTCTCTTTCAGTTGATGTGAATCTGGAAAAAACCAACATCCAGGGAGAATTACAATATTCTAATATCCTAAAGCCAGCTGCTGTGAAACAGACGTTTGAGAGTCTGTTTTAGTCATTAAGTGCCGGAGCAACCTGGAGACGTGAGGTGTGACATCATCTCTATAGGAAACTGGGAAGTCTGTGATGGAACCAATGGATTGTGTGGTGGTTTGCATGTGGTGCGATAGACTTGGGATTTGTCCTCAGGAAAAGGGGACAAAACATCCAAGAACTGAGGCTAATAGGTGGCAAAATATGGAAATGATGTAAATGCAGCATGAAGTCCATTTGGCTGATATTCAGCAAGGAAATTTCTCAGTGTTTTATTAAGGGTTGGATTTTTTTGAGACATTTGAAAGCAGACTAATGAATGGAACCTCTGTTCACATTCGGCTGTTTCTGTAGTGTTGCTGCCTGCCTACCGAATATTAGTAGCACACCGTCCATTACTGTAACTGAAGTATAAAGGCTGCATTTGCCCAAAAGTGCTGAGGAATCAGTAGTATTTCATACATTAGTCAACACCAAAGCAAGGACTGAAGCGCTCATGCAGCATGCAGAGTGTGGATATAAGGCTTGGCTTTGAGACTTTTCAATTCAGAAGATTTTGAGAGGATGCAAAATAGGACTTTTATGATTACCATGTTGTTCAAATAAGTAGATCTTCCTTCTTCAGACTGTCTAGTGCAGTTGGGCTTTTCTGCATCATTTCCAGTGCACTAGATACAGATGGTAACATAAAATACTATTCATTATATCCTTCGGCTCTGGCCTGAATTGAATATGACTTCGGGGGATAATGGAGAGCAACTGCTTGAGCTCTGTGGTTCTCAAAGTGGCGTATGCAGACTTGTAGGAGTCCCTGAGAGAGCCCCACAGAGTCCTGGCAAAATAAACACTAGACTCACTTTTATGTGAATCCCGGGGGATTAAAGAGAGAAATGTGTAGCTACTTTGTTCATCCACCCCCTGTCTATATGGCATAGAGGATTATGTAATTCTCTGCAAAGACAATCATAGAGTGGTGAATTGGGGGCTGTGCTTGGGTGCACAATTATAACGCATTTATCAGCCTTAAAATATCAATCATATTTTTTCCCCCATACCAAAATCATTTAGGTTTATTTTGAACTGCTAAGATAGTTAGATAGATATCAAAGGGACACGAACAGCTTGAGCCAGACCCCGGCTTCCTGTTAGGGGATTTCTCTCTGTCCGCTCAGTCTGCTGAAAAGCAGCCAAACCTGGAAAAACAGAGAACCAGCTGACCATACAAAAGCTATAAAACAACATTTTCTCATCTGCTGCCGGGACCAGGTCATTTTGGAGCTCCGTCTGCCAAAGCGGTGACCACACTCGATTGCACTGTAAGCCCACATGTGGATCATGTGCATGAATCAGCATATTACTTTCATCTTTCTTGAGAAATCAGTCGTTTAAAGATACTTTGGACAAACAGCAATGCATTCCGCTAGAAAAAGTAATCCCACAATGAGTTTTAGGAACACAACATGCAGATGTTAATAGAGATGTATTGACAAATACAACAAAGCGCGATGGGTAAAAATAAAGTCATTTGAGTACAATAACTGCATCATAAGGCCGTTTTTATTTTTTCACTTTTCGACTAGAGGAGCCACAACTCGGCGCTAAACGCATGAATCTCTCCTGGAGTGCCACACATCTACTTTTGAAAATGATCATAGCGGCTATATGGTCATTTTTGCTGGCTGTCGCTTACCTTGTCAGCGTCAGGATCCTTTCGGTATCCTCTATTTCTCACCTTTTCCACACCATAAAGAGGTAAAGCCAAGCAGAGAAGCAGCAGCAGGCGGGCAACAAGAGGAGACATCATACAACAGACAACTGTGCGCTCCCTCCGAGAGTCTTTGGGCGATAGTTTGTCTCCATCCAACTCCAGCCAGTTTTAGTCCAGAGGGCAGGACGAGAGGGAAGGAGCCCGAAAACGTAGAAACCACAGAACATCCCTGTGATGTCCACATGTGCTGCTGCAACCCTGCCAACTTAACACAGGCCTTTTCTTCATTCGTTTTGACACCGTCTCAGTGTCAATGTGTTAGTGGTGTTAAATTAAACGTAAAATAAAATCATCAGAAATACTAGCGTAATTACTGACTCGTTAATTCCAATTTTTTATTCAATGATATTTTATTAAAATTCAATTGGATTGATACAAAATTGAACTGACAAGATAGGTTACAAAAAAAAAAGAACATTAAAAAAACAGTTTATAAAAGTTGTATAGCGCATTTCATGGACTACATTTCATAGATAGATTTTCAGAAAGACCCCCGTCCACATGCCAGATAAAGAATGAACATGTACAACAGGAATAGACTGACAAGGATTCCCTTTTAATTAGCCTGATTGGAATTGTTCTGTGACTCCCAAATATAAAAGAATCAATCCCTTCCACAGCAATGGACTGTACAGCATGACAAATTTTCAAACGAATCCCAGAAGTTGCTCTGGAAGTACTTTAAAAGAAATATATGGTCTGAGACCCCACATGTTATAAATTAGCCCTGAAAAAAACTCTTTTTGTATTTGTTTATGACTATTAACACTTAATAATTAGTGTTTTGTGATTCTAATGAAAAATAGTGCAAAGCCTGTTTGATTTGTTTCCTCCAAGTAAATTTACACCTTCTCCAAGATCACAGGCAGACATCACACACAACATCTGCAGGTTCTTTAAGGTTCTTTGAAGATGAGGAACTACTCTAAGGAAGGCACATTTTTGTAGAAAACTATAAAGCTATACTTTATCCAAAATCACAGGACACTTCTTTGAAGACACATCTGTACATTAAGTAGGAAGAAATCACAAATTCAAACACCGTCTAAAAATCAACTATCGAGACTATGCCCTTTTTTTAAAGGAGCAGTAACATAGCACACTACATGTATTAAAAGATGTGCTTTGAAGGCAAACCATGTTTCCAGACACAACAATAAGACATTCAAAAAAAAAACAAACAAACAAAACCAAATTACCATAGGGAGACTCTCCTTAAGTTGAATGTTTGGCAATATCATAACCTTTCTCAGCATAATACTCAGTGTAGCAACTAGTCCAGTGAAAGACTTCATTTCTAAAAAATAGAATATTTACATAAATATTGCATTTCCTTTCTAGTATGCATTCTATGCCACTGAGCTACTAATCTACAAAATAGGTGTAAAGTTTCTGATGCATGCTATAAAAATTATATGACCATTGGTAGATGTTTCAGTGGAACAAAGCTGTGCTGCTGCAACATTCAGGTGTAAGGCCAGAACCTCAGTAAAGCTGAAAGACACAGCTGTCATTTTAACTGCACCATCTAACACCTTCAGGCTCTCTGCTCTGACTCACAGGTTATGAACATACCACATTTACATACTCAGCGCGTGTTGCCATTTCCTGGCCATGAACATTCACTGAATACAATGTAACCAATACAATCAAAATGTGACGTATGAAGCTTATATGATATATGACACAAACGGGCACTGTGGTTTGGAACAGATATGTGAATGAGTGGTTTCAAGGATGAATGGATGGATGGATATGCAGATAAATGTGGGACAGTCGGATGCCTCAGCAGCTGCTGTCCTTTGCGTCCTTGCTCTCCTCAGGCACCCGATGCACCAGCTGATGGGTGGAGTCCTGGATGCTGCTGCTGTGTGATAGGTTTAAAGCTGGATGCTGCTGTCCACTGGGGACCTGCCTGGTCTCTGACAGCTCGCTCCTTGGAGTCATCCTAAATCAGCCCGGACACAATACAGATTATTGGTGCAGATATAGTTTCATATAACAAGAACAAGAGAAGAAAAAGTTGAACTGCACAAGAAATATATATCAACATCTAAAATACAGTAGTTTTGTTTGTACTTTTAGCAATCATGAGGGATAAAACCAAAACAATAAAACCAGTCCTAACCAAGGTATTTCATATCTGTATCACTTACCTCCCATCTGGGACTCTGTGCGTGCTCTCTGAGCGGCTGCTGATCTTACTGGAGCTCCCGCCTTTGCTACGTCTCTCTCCTCCCCCCTCCCTCTCCCTCTCCCTCTCCCCTCTCCTGGAGCTTCGGCTGGAGGTGCCCCTGTCCAGGTGCTCTCTGACTGAGGTCTCAGACAGAGAACCTTGTGCATATGGCTCGTGATTACCCAGTGCAGAGGCTCCTTGATTGGTTACGGTGGCGGTGGTGGAGACATTGGAGAGTGCAGCACCAGTACTTGTGCCCATGGACTTGGAGATGACCTTGAGCTTGTGGGAGGTCGGCTTGTAGTGCTTCTTCTTGTGCTGGACGCGGCTGTTGTGCTTGAGGAAGAACTCGCAGGACTCCTGCAGCACCCGGCGGCTCTCACTGATGGGACTGTGGGTCAGAGAGCAGGACAGTATAGTGAAACTATATATTTGTTTGTCATGGAAACAGAAAGCAAACAGGTAACGTAACAGGAGATGTAGTCTCACTCTCTCTTGCGAGTCCTGTTGAAGAAGTAGGCCCACTCAGAGCACGTCTTTTTGCTGCTGACCCAGAACACTGCAGATATTCCAACCACCAGAGTCATTAAGTATTTCACCAGAAACAGGGAGAGGTCCGGCCTGTCGAGCTCTGCTGTCTGAAACAAAGAGACATACCCAAACCATAATAGAATCCTTCTGATTTAGTGTGTATAAACTGACCAAACCAATGTCTGACTTTAGACAAAATCAATCTTTTGAACTTTATGAGTCATATACTGACATTTAACAAGCTAGTTTGGTTTTTTCTTTTTGACATTGTTATTTTTACATCTTTTCTTTGATTTTTCTGGGTCATTTTCACACTGTATGATGGCACACTTAAGTTATAAACTACACATTACATTTTAGGAGAATAAGTGATTTGGAATAGACAAGCATTTTAAAATTGAAATAACTATGATATATCAATATTCTATAAAATATAAATATGCTGCTGTTTCTCTATACTGGATGCTTGGTCTGTTTTAGTTCTGTAAGCTGCCTTTTGAAATAAAATGACAAAGAAAATAACACAGACTAACAAGCCTATTAAAACATCTGAGTAAATAGTTGAGTTTCATTGTCTCAAATTTGCTGTGCTGTACCTCATCTAGAGCTTAATTTGACCAACACAGGTTTGCGTATGAAATACAATTGAGGAAAAAAATGCTTACGTTTTTGCGAACTGAGCTCCATTTTTAGTTGCAAATTATTTTAAGTCTTTTAATTAACTGCAAGTGTAAAATCTTTCTCTTTCTCTCTCTCACACACACTTTAACATTAGCTTAGCACTCCCTTTAAGTTGACAAAAACAAGCTGTTGACCTTTAACCAACAGCATTAACCGAGTAAGTGGAACTAACAAGTCAGTGAGTTTGAAAACCTTTTCTAATATGTCCTTGCTCAGAGCCAAAACAATAAGTCCCAGCTACCTTGTAGGAGCAGGGGATGCTGTACTCCTGACAGCGGTCGTTGATCCAGGTATTCTCCCAGGTGCTGCGGTGACTCTGTTCGTAGGTGTAGCAGGCTAACAGGGTGACCAATGGGACCAGGTAGAGGCAGCTGAACACGCCGATGCGGATCATGAACTTCTTCAGCTTCTCCTGGTTGCGCTCGTCATGCTGGATGACCTGCCGGACGTTATTTAAAGAAACGATGCCTGCCAGGATGAGGAAAAGGCCAACTATGACACCCACGCACAGAGGAGCCAAAACAAAGTAGCGCAGGGCGTCCAGGTCGTAAAGCCCCACAAAACAAACACCGCTGATGTTGTCCCCTTCAACTTTGTTCAGAGCCAGCAGCATGACGGTTAGCGCCCCGGGGATCCCCCAGGCAGCAGAATGGAACCACACCTAAAGACACAAGACACATTTATCAATACTTTGAGAACTGCATCTACAATTTTCATGGTTGCTAATAGCTTGCATTTGCTTATTTTCTATTTATGTCCTACCTTGGTTATTTTTTTTGCAATCCTTCCTTATTCTCTATTCTCTCCATTATTTGCTATTTGCAACTAACAAATTACCTTAAATTCTTAGAAAACGTACCGCTTTCTTCTCTATAGCCTCACAGCTCCACTTGGGTCCAGCTGCAAGGAACCAGGTGATGGTGAGGATGACCCACCATACGATACCAGCGATGGAGAAGAAGTAGAGCAGCATGAAAAACAGAGTGCAGCCTTTGCTCTGAGAGCCCAACACCACAGTATCCACGCCGGCAGGATGAGTTGCTTTGGTACAAGCAGCGTTGTTCCCCAGCAAGAAACCGATGAAGTACATGAGTGAGACCAAGCTGTAGCAGACGGCATAGAAGATTATGGGGCGCTCAGGATAGCGGAAACGCTTAACATCAATGAGGAACGTGAGGAAGGTGAAGAGCGTTGCACCCAAGCAGATGATAGAGCACACGCCGATGAAGCTCTTGGCAAATTCAATGTCATGAGGTTTGAAGTACATATTGGAGCAAGGAGGAGCACAGTCCTGGGCACCCAGGAATGATGATCCATGGCCTGGCTTGGTCTTCAGCTGCAGTGGGCACCAGAAGCCAAGGTCCCTCTTGGCTGATGACAAGGGCATTGGGGTGGTTACGGGAGGTGTCACGCTATCATGCAAGCTACAGCTGTCCAATCTAGGGGGAAAAACAACTCTTTTAATGGATTGTTCAAGAACCACTGGTTTTTCTCTAGATTGTCAGCAATTGTGGTTTTCTTACTTGTCACACTGTAGCTCAGGAGGCCATGTGATGCCAAAGATTCGTATATTCTCCTTACACTCAGACAGAACAGTCTCACACTCCTCTCTGCATGGATGGATCACCATGTCGTCCTCGGTGCATGCTGGAACAAAAGCTTGGCATAGGAAGTGGTGGACATCTGGAGAGCACCGCAGGTTAACCAGAGGCATGAATGGCTGGGGATGGAGAGAAAAGTTATGCAATATTAACTTTGTCGGTATGAGAGGTTGTGATTCATGCTTCAAGTTTATCTGAAAGACCACAAACTTGCCCAATATATTCTAAGAGAGTCTGGTTATCAATGGAAGTGATTTAAACAGCTAGAAAACAGGCAAAAAGTATTGCATTTTAATCTTTAATATTCTTTTGACATGTCCCAAATCTTTACTTTTTTTCTGGATAATTTCACCTCTTCAAGTCGGGTCACAAGTCATCTTTGCTTCATTTTAAGGTGTCACATAAGGTGTCCATAAAAAGTGGAACTCCTGCTCTACGTATTCACTTTATTTTGCTGATCTGCAGTGATCTACAGCACCACACAAAGGGGCCCATTCACTGGCTGGGAACCATACTCTTCCGTTTCAACACACTGGTCAAGAGCTTGAGGACTGAGAAGCGGGGGGGGTGTGATATAGGTGGCAGGAAATGAGTGCACAGACGTTTGGAAACACACGACGACAGACCAGGAAGGCTGGAATGCACAGAGCTGTTAACAGGCTAGGCTGCTGAGCGACAGTATTAGTGTGTCTAATGCACAATATGTGTGGATTTATCACTGGCATACACAGCTTACACTGCAGACAACTTTATGTCTGTTAAACAAGATCAGATGATGCCTATGCTGATGTTTCTAAATCCTAGGATTTTGAGCAAGTGTATACTTTTTAGATTTGCAGCGCTCCCTTTATAATTGCTTCTAAACCACTAACATCACCCACAATACTTTTTTCACTCAAAATGCATTAAAACATGTGAATGTTTTAGAGTTTTGTTTGAACATCATCAGCCAGTATCAGACCAACATGCATGGAATGACTTTTGTCAATCTATACGGCTAATATTTGCACACAAAACACACACATACACTCCAACACAGCCCACGATTCAATGTTTCCTGCCCTCGTTTTTCCCCCCTGAAATCCAGCCTGGCGGCAGGCCCACATCTCCGGGGCCCAGGCTTTCCCTCTCTGACAGTAAGTGCCCTTGTTTCTCACTGGTGGAGGTCCTGGACTCCTTCTCAATGAGCTGCCCATTGCTCAACAATATGACCTTTATTTGTTTTATGGCAGAGTTACTGTAAAAACTACCCCCATTTCAGAAAGCTTCAACCAGGTTCAGTGCTACAAGTCGAGCTGATTTGCTCCTGGAGACAAAATTCTCTGCAGACAATTTCAGAGCAAAGTACTTCAAGGATTAAATGATCCCAAAAAATGGCTAGAAAATCACTTTTCAAACTTTAAAGTACTGTAAGCGTTTCCTGACCACTGCAGTACGTCAATTAGTCTTGTCATTCTCTTTGTATGCTAACCCTTCAAACTTTTGTACTTCAAATGCTGGCAAACACGGGTGGAATCTGGGACCGAGGGTGGAAAAAGGTTAGCCCTCCTCCGGAAAAGCCTACTGATAGGATGGACTGAGCCCATACCAAGGCAGAAATCTACTTGATTACAGCGTTAGGGCATTGTGATAAATCACTGAACACTTTCAAAGAGAGCTATGTACAGTATGTAATGTTGAATGTAGGCCAGACAGTGTAAGCCTGTCACCTGGGAGACAGGACCTTGGAGGTAAAACTGTGTATAGTTGGGGGGGTGAGTGAGTGATTAACAGGGAGAGAGAGTGAATACTCGTTGTGGTATGCAGGGAAGGCTTTGTGTGAGACTGGGTGTGTCCCTCCCCTTCCTCCAGAAATCAAAGGCCCCTCACAACAAAGTCGATGAAGTTGCCTGTGGCCAAGTATGATGTGACTTAAAAAGCCAGTACCTGCTAGCCTGCTACCTTTGCCAGATGCCACACAAAAAGACTCCTTCAACAGATCACTGCTCATGCTCAATGTTCTGACACCAAATGTGTGTAATCCAAACCCTAGCCTCAAGGAATGCCAGGACATAAGATGCATCAACTACAGAAACTGAGTTCACTGCTGAGGAGAGACATAAGACAACACTAGAGTCTAGAGACAGGTAAGACAAACAAGGCCAGTGACTAACGTCGCATTAGGCAAAGTTTTTACATGTTGATCAGCCCAAAGAAAAATACAAGGTCAAAATTTGAATTCTCCTCACTTTTGTGCCAAGAAATATAATTAATTATGACACAGCGACTATTGTGCAACAGATTAAAAATCTTTTGACATAACATATTTGTGAACAACAAAACAAAACAAACAAAAAACTTCCCATTGCAGCTCCTGACTGACATTTGATTGACATCATCAATCATCACAGCTTACAATGTTACCCAGCAGTCAAAAATTCACGCATCCTCAGCAGCACGAACACAGGCTGCACGATACCAACAGAATAATAAATAAAACGTAACTCTCTTCTTTCTGGTGATTACAATCAAAAGAAATGACAGGTAGGTACAGTATATACCCATGTCAAAAATTAACTTAACTGAAATTAAGAGCAACATAAGCATCTGCTCAACAACAGAAACAGAAAATAACTTTACATCACTTGCAAATCTTCACCTTTCTTTTACAAAAAAATCATCACAGAGTAAACAGACAGAAAGCTTAGTGACATCACCCTACGTTACTTGGTAATGAACAAAAGTACTTTTCAAAAAAGAGATCCTACCAGGAACTACTAGCCTGCAAAACTGTGAAGTGAAACCACAACTTGAAAATGTCTCGTAAAACAAATGACGTCTTACTTGATATTCACACCTGCTGTGAATAAAATGTTTTCAACACTTTATTTAAAAATAGTGCTCTATAACAATCGGGCAGGATCAGCAGACAAACTGTGGCTGATAAACTGTGTGTCCCTGTTGATGACCACTATGAAATGGTAATTATGGTTCACCCACAATGCGCTTCTGAAAGCCAACAGACGCTGACATTTATAGACTGAAGTCGCTAATAGCACTAATAATAGCACTAATCCCAGCGATTATTTTGAGATGATATTCATTATCTTTAAATGTGACTTGACTTGTAATTTTATTTACAAGCAGAGGAAGCTTTTCAACACAAGCCAATATAATTACAACTCTACATGGAAGCCAAGACTAATGACAATTATAACGGTGGATCAACAGCTGCGAAACCAGCCCTTGACATAAGGCTTTTCCCTTTAAGAGCTCTAAGGTTTGAAAAATCATCTCATTCCAAACTAACATGACTAACTCATATATATATTCTGTATCAGTGTGTCCCAGTTTATCATTTATGTGCAAAACACATAAACAACAAATTCACCCTAATTACTTTTGGAACTCTACTAGAATTAAAAATAAATTTTTGTGGGTTTGAAAAATTGTTGGTGCTTGGCCAAATACGGTTCACACCAACGGAATGGATCTGTGTTGACTGTTCCATTACCACAATTAACAGCAACACCACAGTCCTAGATGGGAAGAAGATCAAATCGGGCCTATAAATTAAGAACTGATCAACTGAAAATAAAATACTGGTAAATAACATAATATATAAATAAATTGTCAACTTGTGAGTAGACACGACTGATTAGCTTTTACTCAAAAAAGCCAATAGTGTCAAAAAAGTAGCAAAACAAACTGGTATGTGACATCTTTTGAGGACTCACCTCCATATTACTGGCTGCAATATCCTGGTCATAGTGCTCCATCATGTTAGGAAAGAAGGTCATGTTGTAGGGCATCCCCAAGCACCAATGCACTTTGATGGGCTCGCAGGTGAACAGGCTATGGGCACTGCAGCTTCCCACCCATATCAGAGCCAGGCACACCCACAGTGGTCCTGGCAGCAGCATCTCAACAGCTGAACAGGAATGGGAGTGTGTGTGTGTGAGAATAACTAGAACAGGTTTCTTTCTGGCTCAGAGGGAGGATATTTTGGCATAAACGTTGAGTTTCCCTGGCTCACGCTGTCATCCACAGTTCACTTCTCCTAGGGTCATCTCAGTGGTGCCGATGGGCACTGTGGTAGGTAAAACTTTTCCATCAAGTGGGCAGCATGTGACTCCAGGTCACAGACAGGAAGAGCACATTCCTGAAAATAAAGTATTTATAATGAAACAGGAAGTGGTGGAATGCAATTAAATACATTTACTTTAGGCTAAATTTGAGTTACTCACAATTTAGTAGTATGTTCTGTTCATGTCACTTTATAATTCTACTCCACCGCAACAAAGGAGGAAATATTCTACTTTTTACTCTGTTACAATTATATGAGAGCTTTACTCACTTTGCAAAATAATTCAAGAAGAGCTCCACCTCACCTAACAACAACACTTAAATTCCACTACTTAATGCAAGAGTACAACAATAAACTAATGGTATCATAAATTACAGTATAGAAGTCACTGCATGAGTACATCCATCCATTTTCTATACCACTTATCCATCAGGGTCACATGGGGGCTGGAGCCTATCCCAGCTGACTATGGGCGAGAGGTCGGGTTCCCTGGACTGGTTGCCAGTCAGTCTCAGGGAACTCTCACCTAGGGGCAATGTAGAGTAGCCAATTAACCTAATGTGTGCTGTTGGAATTGTGGGAGGAAGCTGGAAAACCCACACAGGCACAGGGAGAACATGCAAACTCCACATAGAAGGGCCCAGACCGGGATTCGAACCTGGAACCCTCTTGCTATGAGGTGACAGTGCTAACCACTGCACCACCGTGCCGCCCTTCATGACAATTACTATTAATACTTTAAGTACATTTTACAGA
This sequence comes from Scatophagus argus, assembly GCF_020382885.2. Lineage (NCBI taxonomy): Eukaryota > Metazoa > Chordata > Actinopteri > Scatophagidae > Scatophagus > Scatophagus argus. The sequence goes on from NC_058501.1 coordinate 5,644,670, forward strand.
TTACACTTACATGTTTTACTTAAATAACATTTTCAGTGCATGCGTTTTACTTGCAAATGACTATGATGTTTTACTGGAGTGTCTGCTATCTGATTCAATTCAATTGTGAGGTTCATTTTTGGATCACAACCAACATTTCATAAAGACCTGTCTTCGAGATCCTGAACTGAAATTTGTGCAGGTGGCTATTTCAATATTTAGCCTTGTATAGCGCTGCAGAGCAGGAACAGAACTAACAGATCTAATAGGAACTAATAGGCTAATTCAGAACAACATTTGTTCTATATACTACAAGTGTTGCAGGAGTTTTGACTTATTTAGATTTTTTTTCCTTTCTCCATGCACCTTTGAAGTAGGTGAAGTTGTGCCATAAAGCCCTGCTCTGCACACTGAAACCTGATCATCTTAAGAGTCTATCAGACGACTTCTCGTTGTGCTGTCATCTAGAGAGATACACTGAGCTAAGCAAAATGAAAGATATCAAACACTTTTCTGGGCACCCCTACAGGTCTTTTAAGGTCCCCAGGCTCTAGTTTTAAGGAGCACTATATCAGTGAGATGTAATTAAGAGAACAAAATCTTGTCAGTCCCTGTGCAGACTTGAAAAGTATATGCATTTGCACTGGATGGGGAATGCTAAAGATCCAGGCTGATTTGGTAGAATGAGTCTGAGCTTGTTGGTGCATATTAAACTTCACACTAAAGTGTAACAGTTTCACATACTTGCACAAGCAACTGAGAATCTTGAAAGCCTGACAGAATGTAATACTTCCCCACTGACTACAAAAGCTAAGTATCGGTAGGTTTAGATTTTCATGGGGGCTCATACAGGACTAGTTTCAGATATTTGTTCTAGTTATATTCTGGCACATGTACTTATGCACAGTGGTGGAATATAACAAGTACATGAATATTTCCTTTTTCTGCTAATTTATACTTTCTACACCACTCCTGTTCACTATCACATATTGTACTCCACTAGATTTTTTGACAGCTTTAGTTTTTAGTTTAGTTTACTGTGCAGATTTACTTTAATAGAAATAGAAAACATAATCAACAGATAAATTATAATGTAATATCATAGACTGAGGTAACTTTATTGATCCCTGAGGGGAAATTCACAAACTGCACTGGAAAACAAACTACATTAAGCAGTTGAACAGCCTTCTTCCAGCTTGAACCAAGTCATGAACATATGAATTCTCCAACAATTGTAATCCAGTAATATAATAAACCTTATTCTAAAATATGCCATTCTGCATATTTCATTCTTTAGTACATTTTGATGACAATACATTTTTAGTTTTGCTTGAGTAAAAACTTTACATGCCTGACTTACTTGTAACGGAGCCTTTCTACACTTTGTTACTACTTTTAATTAAGTGCAATATCTGAGTACTTCTTCTAACACTGCGTGTCTATTAAAATAAGTAGTATTTCAAGTTTATCGATCATAAAATATCATGTTTTTGAAGCATATATGAATTGTTTATATGAACGAATACGTGATAATTATCATATGCTGCTCATCATTCGCAATAAAACTTTACCTAATGCCACCACATCATGTTTCCGTGCAATATAACCACCTGTAAAGTATAACCATTATAAGTGGCGACAGGGTAAGGCATTTTAGTTATTAGCATACACTTTTCGGTTAGCATATTAGCAGTGATTAAAGAGACAATAAAAGTTAGCAAAACACATATTTGACACGTACTACCCACAACACCGCTTCATATAAAACACCGACATGTGCAGGACAGTAAAAACGTAACTAATAAGTTTCCTTCAAAACTGCAGGAATTAACTGCTTCTCGGTCGGTTAAGGACTTAAAAGTGTACGACAGGCTAGACAGGAAAGTCGTTTTCCCGTAAACTGGACACCAAATGCGGGGAGCGAGTACAGTAGACATCCCTGCCTACTACGGGACGGGGGCCCCGAAACAACTTAGGCACAGGAAAGTTAAAATTCTAAGGAATTTTAAAAAACCCGAAATATAAGCACTTACCCCTAAATGCCCAGGTGCTCGTGTAACAGCTAACTACACGGATACTCGCTGAAGCAATTCCGTAGGGAGTGTGGTGGCGTTTTTCCTGCGACAAGCTCCAGCACAGACCTTGCGTCTTTTCTTGTCTGGCTGTTGAGAAGCGAAGATGCTTTCAGGTATCGTTGGAAAGGTTGATATTTTGTCACTAACCGATGCTAACACTTAATAGATCAGTGTAATGTTGCAACAAAATGGAACCATACGGAAAACAATAATTGTGAAACATTTCCTGGCCTAAACAGTCATATCAGTTACATTTGTGCTTTTGAATAAATCTTACATTTTTGAAAGTTAAGATCGTGTGAAATTTTTAACTGTGTGATAAGTGCTCATATAGCCTACAAATGCAAGAAAAATAACTTCTGAAAAGAACCAAACGCAAAGTTGCACAGCAACAAAACAGAAGATTGACGGGGAGCACTTGAACGTAGCATGATGAGATAGAGAATGGGACAGTCCCAGACAAAGTATCAGGGAAAGCGCACTAATTTATGAATCTAATGTGTCACAATAGTTTGCTTCTAGTCTCTGTTTAATCTAGACAGTATTTGCCTTTTTTATAAACTCGATGAACAGGCAGTGATGTCGCTTTTTCATAGAAAGATGAAGAGATAGTATGTGAGGATGCTGTATAGTTTCTAATTACCACTAGAAGAAAATCATATATTTTATCAGTTGAACAGAGAAGGAACTAAATCCCAGTAATGTCTTCAGGGGACGCTTAGCAAATAAGCGTCTCTGTAAAAGGATCCAGGAAAATGTGAAAAACATAATGCGTATATAGATAACAATAACACCACAACTGAGTATAACACTGTAAATACTTATAGGATTCGTTTTCTGTTATTAGCCAGTCCTCTGCTGAGCAGCACCTTGTTAAACATTATTCAAAATATGTCTCTTTTTTCCACACACCCTCTAGAGATCCTACGAGGACTCCTGCTGTCTCTACAGACCCCCATCTCGCTGTATGTAGTAAACATATATGCATCCACACAATTGGTCGTGTCCTAATTATCCACCTGGAGGCGCTGTATCCCCTCCACGTCCACATTCATGTGACCGCGGTAGAGAGGCGGGGTCACAATGTAATAATTTAGGTGCTACAGTATAACCAGTAAAGTGTCTGTGATAACTGAGCGCATCTGTTCGCCGTCGCGCTCTCTTTCCTCTCGCCACGGATCTATAAGAGACCAGTCTCGGATGTCAAATGAAATTTCTAAAGGAGGCGCCGCCAGATGGGACTGAATCTTAACACATTCATATGAGGTGCGTAAGCTTGTGGCATATTAAGACAGGACGGATCTGAACACAGTAAATTCCGGCAATTCTGGTGTGGATTGTCTGAGTGCGCGCCTGTGATGGATGCAACAGGATTATTCTCTGCTCGTACGGAGGAGGTTGTTCTCAGTCCCTGTAGTTTGTGGACCGAGGCGCTGGCCTGTTGCTAGGAGACCTTTTGACAGCTGGGAGCTTTTGGAAAGTGGCAGTTAATGCACTAATGGTGTCTGTTTATCTGGCAACCCAAACCTTCCACCTTCTCCCCAATTCCAGTTCAGCTGCGCGCTGTTTGTGGGTAGATCCTAATTGCCTCTTGTGCGTAAAAGACAACATTTACCACTGCGGTTGTTTTCAGTCAGGAGATTACAGTGTTTTGCAGGGAACAATGGCCTACTTGTTGTGATTATCAGAATCTAAATATATCCACCTTCCGAATATGTTTAATCTTTTCTGAGGACAAAATGACTGGAACTCATTATGTCTCAAGCAGAAGATGTGGGATATGTTTCTGAATCCAATATAATTTACAATCAAAATGCCATAAACTGCCTATGTTGAGGATGTTTATGGAGACCAATGCAGTAATGGCCAACAGAGATATATCAAATAGAGAGAGAGAGAGAGAGAGAGAGAGAAAGACATGGAGTCCTGATTTGCATTCCTGGTGTGATTTACAGAGAGGCTTTTCAAATACATTAGCTTGATTTTCATTCTCTATACTAAAAACCACAGCATTAAAAGCTTATGTAAGTAAAGCGCTGAAATGTGTGCAGCATGTGTTGGCCTGTTTTGGGTTTGGACCACAGGATAAGCTCCTTCTCTCCCTCATCAGTCAGCAGCAGTTGCCTGTGGCCATGCATCTGAAGGTCACTCATACACAGATCGATAACTCTATCTCACAGGAGACTACTCTCAAGAGCAACCAGTAGTACACTCAGCCCTCTACACCTAAGGTGAACCACATATGGGCTTATGGACATGGGCTTCCTCCTATGAAACAGCCATGTGAGAGGACCTGGGTCGACTCACTGTACAGTGAGTGAGTAGTATTTCAGTCGGAGTATCCAGAGCAGGATTTCTAAGTGCGTCTATGCTGACCTCTGTTTCCCTCTCGTGCTACTGAGTATTATGACACAGGAGACAGGGAGGGGTATCAGATTCAGGTGTGTAGCACATTATGTCAAGGTTGTAGCTACACCACAGGGACTTGGTGTAATTTGGACTCCCAGCTTGTTTTGAGAAGTGCTGAGCTTGTTTATTCCCTTCTCTCAAGTCTGGCTGCCTGTGACTGTCGCAACTGCTTTGCTTTATAAGTGAAAAGGCCCCTGAAAGAAAAGATATAAGAATTGTCAAAGTCAAGGCCGGTGTGTCTGAGAAAAGGGAGAAGTCAGAATTAGGCTTGACGCGCATTTGCATCCCTTCACACATTGCACAGGAGGCTGTCACAGTGCGGCTGGGTCGAGTGGATGGACTGAGTAATGCTGACGTGCTGCTCTGTCCTATCAGGCTGATGTATGTTCCCAGTGAGGAGACTACAGTCCTCAGGAGCCACATAGCACCACCCCTCCACCTTCACCACCGTCTCCTCTTCTTTTTCTAGGGGCATGCCTTCTGAACCCAGCCTCAGGTAAGTGGCCTGTCCATATCTACTAACTGCACATGTACAGTACATGCAGAAAAACATACTTAAGTAGCAGTTACTGTATATACACTGAAAAATGCACTGCCTATTTTAACAAATGTAGACAAAGATCCACTTGCTTATGGGACTGAGAGCACTCTTCTTCATTTTAAGATCAATATGTGGTTCAATAAATGTATTGCTAATGTGCAGGTTACACTGGCTTTCTGTTCTTATCGGGTTCATTGTTTGAGTGTGGTGGAGGTTAGACAAAGGTAATCCCACATAGACGAGATGGCCATATATTTTATATTTTTGTTATTGTAAACAAATCCCTTGAAAAGACCAAAACCAACAAGCTGTTTGTTCTTCTCTGTTCTGTCAATACAGCTTGCCTGCAGCTCTCAGCCTCAAGTCCATTCATTCCTGTGTGCTTTTTACAGACGTAAATCTTTAAAAATGGTTATAGGTTTATGCAAAAAAAAGTTAAATAACTTCTTAAAACAGCAGAGCGTTGAAGTACGTAGCAAACTTAACTGAAGTGGAAGTAAATTGTGTATTTTAAGCTGCGAACATGGGGCACAAGTAGCATTTACAGCAGGAGAACAGCAAATGTGGGACTGACTGTAAAATAAATTGCAGTGCTCATGTTTTTCAGACTTACATTGTGAGATCTATGGCATGCAGAAATTAAATGTATCATGCTTTTTGATACACAGGCAACAATTATAAGGGTCAGCTCTTTGCAGGTTTTGGCCTTTTCATGGGATGTGTCGACTTTTTGAAAAATCCCCTTTCCTTTGTAGAAAAGAATTTGTTTTTCCTGTCTTAAAAGCCATCATGTGCAGGATTTTGAACATTTCTGACTTTGGTGCCCAGTGGTAGTATAAAAACGACATTGTGCTACTGATTTGATTTGCTATTGAAAGATGCTGTAACCACCTTGTGGCTTTATAGCAAAATCCCCCTATTTTATAGATCAAAGTAATTTTTCTGGTCACCAGGAGTGTTATTTAACCTGTGAAAACAGTTATATTATGTCTTCCAAGACAGAGAAAAATAATTTCAGCTGATGCCATCTCAATCTTGGAGACCACACTTGCAAGCCTGTGGTACACACTGGAGGTTTGATTTTCAAAAACATCTGCCTCTCGTTAATCAACCAGTTTCAAGTGCTATAATGAATCAGCTTAATCTGATGGAAGTTATAAGATGACATTTTCATCTTTATATTTTTATACATTTATTATCATCATGGGCATAAAAAAAACCCAAAAAACAAAACCCACCAATGGCATAAAATCCTGTAATTTCCCTTCCCACTCATCCAGCACGACAATTTTGTCTTTTTCTCCCGTGGCTCTTCCCTCAGACAGAGTCCAACTACTAAACAAACAGCCTGACTCATTATTCATCCTACCTCTGGCACATATCTCTGTCTTTCTCTCTCTCTCTCTCTCTCACACACACACACACACACAGTCGTGTTTCCATCACTTTTGGGACGTTACATAGACTTCCATTCATTTCCTGTTGGTTTAACCACCACCTAACCATAACAATAAGCACTACTTGCCTAGTCCTAACCCTGGCTGTAACCTGACCCTAACCTCAGCCTAACCTTTAAGTACATCCTCACCTTAATATTTAATGATTTACATTGTGGGGACTTGCATTTTGTCCCCATAAGTGTGGCAAGTCCCCACAATGTGACCATGCAAACAGATTTTTGTCCCCACAACTACAAGAATACGCGTACACACACACACACACACACACACAGAGAGACCCATTATTTCCTCAGTCTTACACCCATTCACCGTGAAGGTGACAGAGCAAGCCTCCTGGCAGACAGCAGCATCAGGAGTGACTGCTCTGCTGCAACTACAAGTGGACAGAGATGGATTTGGATGGACAGGATGGCATGCAGCTGATGGATGTGTACAAGTGGAGAAGGTCTGTGGACGGGCTTGAAAACAGGGTATAGTTGGTGCTACACGCATCCACGGCAATCCATCAGTCAGCCACAATCATGTTCTGTAGACAGTGTGTCTGTCTCATCCACCGTAAAGGATCTGACTTGAGAACTGTGAGACACAGGCTGATGGGCAGAAAATGTTCTTTGTAAGTGTGGGGACATAATGGAAATGTCATTCATACCAACAAATCTTGTGTGATCAGTAAAGTGTCACTAGACTACACCTCTGTTATTATTTATTATGTATGAGTAATAGTTGTTTTATTATTATTATTGTTAAGAAATCCCTAATATAACCAGTGCCTTCTCTCATCTATAAATCCATAAATCCACTTTAACAACATATCTTCTTTGTACGTGTGTGTGTGTGTGTGTGTGTGTGTGTAGCAGTAGGGAGATGCTGACAGGACAGAGGCTCTGTCAGTCAAAGTCCCACCAGGACTCGGTCCTCTCTGCCCTCAACCAGCAGAGGAAGGAGGGCTTGCTGTGTGATGTCACTCTGGTCGCCGGAGAGCAGAAGTTCCACGCCCACAAAGCCGTCCTGGCAGCGTGCAGTGATTACTTTAGGGTAAGCCCAGGACTGCATACTTAGAATATATGTCAGTATTTTACAAATGAGCACAGGACGATAATGCGGGTTTGTGATTAAACACACACTTCCTTTCATATATCCAGTGGTGAAACTGATACAAAGGATTTGCACAAGATGATGTTTCTATAAAAAGCAGGTATCAGTCAGGCAGGGTAGGGCTCGCCACTGATGGAGGTGACAATAACATGTTACGTAACCATCTTCAGGACTGGTAGACTGTTGAAACCTGCAGCTCCACAGCACAGATTAATGGAAGGTTCCACAAAGGTCTAAATCTTGTTTCGGGGTGCTACTGTGCTGCCAAGAAAAAAGAAACTTAATTTTAAAAACTAAATTTTGAGATTTTTTTTATGAATGTGTGTTTTGCTTTTGTGCAGTCGCTTCAATCTGATCTCAGTTAAGCCACAGAGGTGAAGGTAGACACACACTGTCAGACAGCCAGACAGGAGATGGGCTGCACACAGAAAAGTGCGCCGCTGAGATTTGATCTCGGGACACTGAACAGATTAGGAAGTAGAAATTAATCCCTCTTGAAAATGAGAGGCAGATTAAATATGCCCAAGTTGCCCAGGGATTATTCCTTGTGTGTGTGAGTGTATGTGTGTAGGTTATTTTTATTCCTCTCTGCAGAGAGTTGAGGGTGGGCGAGCCACACTCCTCTCCTCCTTTTGTTCGTCCTCCTCACTTTTGTTCTCCGGCTCCGTTTTTTAAATGCCGCTCTTTCAAGTCCCAGCTGAGCCGAGGCAACACTGTTGTTCCAGTACTGGGATTATTAGATCAGCCTGTTACAGTAAACAAGAAAACTCACTCTGTTCCCCTGTTCTTCTGTGGGGGCTTAACAACATTATCTTCAGTTTGTCATCTGACTCCACCACTGGGTTTCATTTAGTTCATTTACTAAGGAGATGAAGGTGCCTTGTGTCATGAATAGTCACTGTGTTCTCTCTCTCTCTCTCTCTCTCTCTCTCTCTCCACTCAGACACACATGTAGCGGTGATTATAACACATTATCTGGCCCAGCAGACACAAGAGATTGTAATGAAATACCTGAGCAAGCGTGGGTTGCTTACCTAAGAGTTGCCCTGAATGTGTCACCTGCCTCTTCCAATGCCGTCACATTACTGAGACGTACGAAATCAGTTACGCCAGTGTCACAAACCACCTTCAGCAAGAGCGCCCACTCACCCACAAACACGCACACAAACGCACACACACACAATGAATCGCTCCTTGCTTTCTTTGTCATACAGAGAAATATTGTCTGCTAGCCCTGCAGTCAGGACAGAACTCATATCAAAAGCTATTATTGTCTTAAAGAAACATTTCAGGCTGTACACACAACCTGTACTCTATACAGCTCTGTTTATACTTTAAGACAGGACTATTTTAAGATGGACTGTGTTTTATAATATAACTTGCAACTGATCACTCTTTTGTGCCTTCCAATACAGCTTGATTTGCTAATGTGGTCTACAGTAAATCAACCAACAAGGGAAAATTTAGTGTACTGTATTCCAGTGTAGTGTATTGTGTTACACTCACCTCAAAGTAATCTGCCAGTATATGGAGAGACATTCAGCTTTATAGTTAGTGCCCTGTCTCAAATTGAAACTTTGTGGATTTTCCTTCCAAGTATTTGCAGGGGCAAAAACCTGTCAACCTTTCAGGGCAAATCGCTTGTCTTTGCAATACTGGAAAAGCAATACAGAGCTAAGACCAACTGATATCTGACCAGCATGGGTTTGCACATTATATCTGTATGCTGTAGTATAGAGTGTTGATGACACCAGTTTGTATTTTTCAGTTCTTCTAAGCTGTCTTAAAGGTTATCTAGAGCTGTTGTCATAGCAACAAATTCATAAGCTTAAGCCATAAAAACTGCATAGTCATCTCAATCATGAAAGCGACGGTTTAGGGTGAACGCCACACATCATCTCTTTTCAGGATACAAATGAGGGTTGATGAGTGGAACCAAGGACATTTAGCTGTGACGTTATGTTTGGTATTTGACTTCAAAAAATCTATAATGCACCCTGAACTGTTGATCAGGTCACTGATCAGCAGTGATCTTAAAAATTAACAGCTGACCCTTGGACATTGTTTTCTGTGTAATGACTTAAGGCTTCAGTGTCGTACATAAAGATTAAATATAGCCAGTGGCCCTCAGAGAGCGACTAATATTTTGTTCAGACATGAAAATGACCTCACTTAAGATGGTAATGTCTTACTGGGTTTGAAGGCGTCACAAGTCCTCTGGTGTGATCACAACAAGCAGACACACATAAAATTCTGCTGACAGGTCAGGCTAACTGCAGCGCTGCACCCTCACTGCAGCATCATGTGAAAAGACTGCAGTGAGCGGGGCTCTGTGGCTCAATATGTCCCTGTGCTGGATCTATATCCCAAGTCAGAGGAGCCATCCGTCACCACCAGTTCTCCCTCAGCTCCTCCACCAAGGTCAGGAGCACTCATGCTGGAGGCGAACAGCTTTGCGAGAGTGTCCTCCCTCAACCTCTCTGCTCACACTCAAACACACTAACATGGACATGCAAAGTGTAGGCAGTTTCTCTATTGCATGTACTCTCCCTTTTACGTTCTGCCTGTGTCTCTGTTCAACTTGTGTTTAGCCACAGGCCTTCCTGTGCTCAGTGGACCAGTGGATTTTTAATTAGCACAGTGGTGAATCAACAAGGCTGAACTCTGAGAGGAGATGTGCAGGCCTTGGTTAAAACTCAGTGTGGCCTCAAGTCAACCCTGTCATGTGCAATTCAGAGGGGCTATTCGCCAGAGGAAAGTAGGGGGTGGGGGCGTCAGTGCCTGGTTAAAGTTCATTGATGCTATGATTCAGGGAGAATTGAATTGAGTTTTTGGAGCAATGAATGTTGTTTTTGTGACAGAAAGACATCCCACGCTAACTGGCCGGCCGGAGGGCCTTCAAAGCTTACAATTCTGTTATACACCAGTCTCTAGAGATAGTGCATAGTGACTGTGCTACAAACTGCGGCTGTGATTTAAGAGATATGTAAAAATGCAAGTTAGCTAGATCACTATCCTGAGGCAAGGAAACTGTATGGAAGGGACTCTGTCTACAGCAGCTACAATTATTTTTCAAAAGCAATTTATGGTGTCTGTTTGTCCCATTACAGTCCAGAAGAAAAATATTATATATAAACTTAACCCATCACTGAGCCATCACCCTCCTTTTGCTTTTCTTTTCCATGCTGTTGCACTCTGCTGGTTGGCCCTGATCAATGCCTCTGTCATCCCCTCATGGTGTGACACCAGTCAATAGCTTTGATTAGCAAGCAGCAAGCTGGACTCACGCACAGCAGGGCCAGACTGTAGGCACTGCGTCCACTGTTTTCATTTCACACGGAGAGTGACGCGCACATGTGACTGTGTTCTTGTATGTGTGTGACAAAAGGACAGAAAGGCAGAGAGGCTGTATCGCAGAAAGTACTGATTGTGCTATTTATTACTGCTGACCTCTGGGTTCGAGGCAGGTAAATCAATATGGAAAGGCTCCAGGATGTTATGTCTGGCAAGGTTTGATTAACTACAGTTTTTTCAGCACATACGCATGCAAAACCGAGTTCTCATTCTGTTAATACTGCAACAACAGATATAATATGATACAGAGTCAACACTAAAGGAGCAGGATTGATTTTACCATCAGTGTCTGATTATTGGGCATCTTTTAATGTCCCATGGCCCAGTTTTTTTTTCTCTTTTTGACCAGAAACAGAAAATCCCAGGTAAAATATGTGTGATGCAGCATTCGCTCAGCCCACATCCATGTTTTGACTGTGTGTCATCAGGCTATGTTCAGCTTGTGCATGGTGGAGAGTGAGGCAGATGAAGTGACTCTGCAAGGGGTGACCAGCATTGGACTGAAACATGCATTGGACTTTGCCTACACTGGACAGGTGAGTCTGAGCAACAGCCACCACAGCTGAACACACACAGAAAATGGCATCATCTGCAGAAAACTACTTTATTTGGAGGTGATAACTGGGAAGTGCTGTTAAAAACTACTTACATTTATAAAAGAGGTGGTGAGAGACTTCAGATCATCCAATTACAATTACATTCAAAACTTTAAGTAAATGTGAGTACAAGTGTAATATCGGCAACTTTATTTATTCAGAAAATTTGCTAAAATTTTGATTTAAATGATTACAGTTGTGTATAAAATGGACTGGACTTTTGACAGGAGACATTGTTTTCTTACTATGACCTAATATGTATTTAATCAGTTCTTGAATCCTGCTCTTTCTCAAGTACATAGGAGGTACTTGACAGCTTAATCAGGCCTTATATCCATACTGCATCTACAAAAGTTAACCTACAGCAGCTGACCCAGCTGGCATGATAGGCAGATTGCCAGTGAACCACTCAGTAGTTGTGTGTTAAGCCTTTCTCCACCAGTCATCAAGGAATGGAGACATAACTAACTTTACCAAGGACATATGTGACAGGCTTTACTTGATATGCCAACTTTGACGTGGCACATCAAGTGTTGGCCAACAGCAGTTGGCCAAACAAACAAAAGAATTGCCTCAGACACCTTACACAATAAAGACTAGCTTTTTGCTTGTAACATCACCAGCTGACAACATCCTCACTAACAACAACCAGCTAATAACCTGCTAAGCTAACTAGCAGGTTGCCTACACTCCTTGACACTTAGACTACAAATTGGAACTAACCATCCATCCATCCATCTTCTATACCCGTTAGGGTCGCAGGGGGCTGGAGCCTATCCCAGCTGACTACGGGCGAGAGGCGGGGTACACCCTGGACTGGTTGCCAGTCAGTCTCAGGGCTGACACACAAAAACAGACAACCACACAGTCACACACACCTAGGGGCAATGTAGAGTAGCCAATTAGCCTAATGTGCATGTTTTTGGTATTGTGGGAGGAAGTCAGAGTACCCAGAGAAAACCCACGCAGGCACAGGGAGAACAGAAACTCCACACAGAAGAGCCCAGACCAGGATTTAAATCTGGAACCCTCTTGCTGTGAAGCAAGGCGGGGTGCCACAGCTAGAACTAACCATTTTAGAGAATTGTCAATTTCTTTACATACAGAATCTCTCTGGATATAACAAGTTAATCCAGCTTTTATCAAAAAATAGAAAGTTTCTGTAAAATGAATTTGAATATAACCAAAAAAAAAAGGAAATATGAAATTAAAGTAAAGCATGAGTATTTTAGAATTATACTTAAGTTACTTTTCACCATTACCAACTATGTCACTAAAACAATTCAAAAGAGGGGATTTGCACATTACATTTAACCTCATCAGCAGAAGCATCTACCGCTGCATGCCTTTGGATACAGTGTTACTCGGGAGTGTGCAGGTGCCCTATCACATTTTGCCATTTGTGGTCACATTGCTGCACATTATTCACTCAATAAGAAACAAAATTAAATAAAAAAAAACACAAGTAAAGAGCCCAGTTTTACATATCCATGCTAAAGCAGCGAGACAGTCATATGAGTGAGGCCACAATTCTTGCCCTCTCATCTCACGGGCAAAGAATAAGTGTGCGATCATTTTTAATAAACCTCCTTGACCTTGTTAGTGCCAGCAATGCTCGCTCCAATAAGCAGCCCAGCGGCTTATTCAGCACACTGAGAGGCCAGGAACTTTGTAATTACTCCTAATTTTGTTTCCACAGTGGAAATGAACAAAGTATGAGTGGTTGGATAGTGTAAGTAGGTCAACAGCAGGCTTGCAAGCCGTCCTGCTTTGGTTGGCTCAGCTCCTGTCTGCCCAGAAGAGATGATAGCAGATGAGATGAGGGCAATATGCTTATCCCCACACCGTAAATAATGACCTACTAAAAATCCTTCAGCCACATGTCAGAGGCCAGCAGTGTGGGTGAGGAGACATGCTGCCACAGGATGCTTTCAGGCTGGAAGTCAGTTAGCAACTTCGGTGACATTTTTCGAATAAAAGACCACTATGTCAGTTAAACACCAGAGACAGCCTGCAGTGCTCCTGCAGCTTTATTATCCACAGACAAGACATTTTTAAGACTGTAAATCTCATTTTTCTACACTGAAAGAGTGAAGGGAGTCTACTATGGTCAGATCCTGGGCAGAAGACTTGTCTGTTCTGCCATACAAGCTTCTCCTATCATTTTGCCTTCTTTTCCAGGTGCAGGTTCGCAAGTAACAAGTGCAGTAAATGTCGGTTTACACAAGAGCTCACTGTACTCCCACACTGAACCTGCCACAGTGTTATAAAACTGACTTTTGCTGTGTGAGGTTGAAGTGTTCTATCTGTAGTGGGCCTCAAGAGGGGAGGGGAGAGCAGGATATGGAGAGTGCTCACTTACAGTCATTCCAGTTTTCATTTGGGGTTGCCTTCATTGCTGTTGCTGTCTTCCAGGATGCTGATTCAGTCAGAGAAGGAGAAAGAATTTGTGTTTGTTGTGTTCCATCAGCAATATGCTTCTGTCTATATTCATTCAATGAAAGCAGCGATGATGTTTAGAGAAGGTTCGAAGCACAGAGTTTAGTTTTCCTCTTACTTTATATTATGGTTGGTCAAAGACTTTATTTTCTTACTGAGGCTCAGTGCATACAGATTCTAATGGTGAAAGCACAGAACCATTTACTGTACTGCTGCTTTTCAACTTAATATAGTGAGCTGATGGAAGCTCATAGATTGTGCTGGTTGTGCCTTGCAGGAAATCACACTGTAACAAATGTGTGGATGCAGCTAACTGCAGGAAAGAGTTTTCTCTAAGTGGTTTTAGTTACAGAGAACAGTTACAGAGAAAATATTTAGAATAAACAAATTACTTGATCATTTCCAACAAACTGTGTAAATGGATGCTGAAGTGGTCAAATATTGTGTGTATGATGTGCAGCATGGCATGTAATTAAGCATAGAGGCTGACTAAAATGTTTTTTGCATAGGTTACAATAGCCGTACAAAGGTTCCCCAAACAGTAATAGTTTGTTTCTGTTCAGATTATCTCCATGAAGATTAAAATCTGCTTTTGTTTCTCTGTTTTCTGAAATCATATATAATGAGTGGGCTGTGGCAAAAATGATACCCATGAGCGCTGCTTAACAATATTCAGCCCACTGCTGTATCAACAGTAGTGAGAAGTGAGGGAGACAAATGATGAAGTCATGTTTTCTCACTTTCACTACTGATGCAGTCACGCCTCTGTGGCTATGTAGGGCAGTGCTGCTCCATGGATTATCAAACGTTTGTTCCTGCCCTTTAAGACGATACCAAATTTCATTTGGTGTAGGTGAGTCTGCTGTGTGAGAGGGTAACATGGGGTATGTTTAGTCTGACTGGGCAATCACTCCAATTATATATAGAATACATAACGCCATGTGGTTCTGTTAGTGTGCTGAGAATAGACACAAAAAATAGCTGGTTACCACCCATTATAAGCCTCACGATATGATATCATTATTATTATGAGTTTTATGTTGAATGCATATGGGTGGGTATTATGGAGGAAACAGAAAGATGCTATGCTTTCAGCTGCTGTTCATTCAGGTCAACAGGAAGCATTTTTGCGGAATCAGTGCTGTAGTAATTGCCTGAATATGATGCTTTGCCGGAAGGATGATGACGATGAAGCATCCAGCACATTGGTAGAGCAGCTCTTATTATTCTGTTCAATATGTCAAACTCATTTTTCCTGTCTGTACTGCACCATCAAAAACATTTTAAATGACATAATAATGTATGAGAGATAGAATTTTAAGTGATTTTAAATTAAAACGCAAAAACAAAAAAGGAAAGATAAATAATCAAATTAGATATTCATTAAAGTACACTGCCTTTAAACTACACTGGTTTTAAACTTCAGTGAGCTTAGCTCAGGTCACATTGGTGCTTTAGGGAGGTACAATATTTAGCATGATGACCATTTTAATAAACCAATTGAAATGCTGAGCTTATAATGGTGTTCTCTTTCGGTTCATCCTGATAGAACAACAACTGACCAATAGCATAAGTTCATCACTCACACAGTCAGGGACAGACATTTGCCTTGACTGAATTGGCCCTGCTTTGCTATGGTCCAGCCAATAGATCAACAAGACTGGATGTAACATGCTTTGCTTCTCTAAGGGCGTCATGCATTTAAGGGTAAATAATGGCTAATGGCTATGGGTAATAATGCCTAAAATATGAAGAAAATATATCTCACTCAGTATAACACAACTGCAGTGGAAGAGAGACCAGTGCATAAAACCTAAAATAAAATGAAATCCAGTCACCTTGGTTATGTCCTTTGGGCAGATCCTGCTGGAGCCGACGGTGATCCAGGACGTCCTGTCTGCAGGCAGTCACCTTCAGCTGCTGGAGCTCCTCAGCCTCTGCTCCCACTACCTCATCCAGGTACACACACTGTGAGCTGGAGACATGGAAGTGAGATAACCGTTACACACTAGAGGTCCCCTCAGGTTGGTGCCAATTCTGTAATATTATGTAGTTTTGAGAGGAGTGTTCCACTCAGGAGCTGTGGAATGATTTAATCCTGTCTACAGGGAGTATCAAGGAAATTTACAAACCGGCCACTTAACTTGAAGTGGAATAGCTTTTATGTTAGGACTCATTTCACATGTTTATTGAAGCGGTATGAGAGTACAGTTCTCAACTGCTCTAGAGAACAATAAGTATCCCCCATTAGACAAACAGCAGAGCAACATGGACCAGGATTTTCAGGTGATGGAAGTGCCATGTCTTTGATATGGAAAATGATGGACTCCAATTTTACATAAGGATAATGGAGAGAATATTGAGACTGGCTGCTTAATTTTTAATGACAAATTACTGTTGTGGCCTCTTCATCTATTCACCTGCAATGGACTCAAAGACTAGTAAAATACAAGGGGAACCACCAGCAGGCTTTACCAATATTACTTTTACAGTGTGTTTTCTGTCACATGAGTCAAACACGTGCTTGTGGATATACAAGATGCTGACAGACATCTGGATAAAGTGTCCATGTCCAAACATAAACTGGAAATTCCAAAACCAATATCATAGCGGTGTGTAAATGAGCATTGCTTATGAGCATCCCTTTCTAATTTCTGTATAAAAAACAGTGAAGAAACAAAGGACACTGGTGCTCAATAAAGAGATAGTTCAACATTTAAGGAAATACTCTCATTTGATGTATTGCTAATAGCTATACAACCCCAATTCCAAAAATTTGGGACATGGTATGAAACATAAATAAAACAAAAAGGTTGTGTACTGCTCAGAAAACACCTGTTTGGAACCTTCCACAGGTGAACAGGTTTATTGGTAACAGGTGACAGTATGATGATTGGGCATGAAAGGAGCATCCTCGAAGGCTCAGTTGTTCATAAGCAGGGATGGACTCCACCACTTTGTGAAACACATGACTGCATAAAGGATGTTACTACATGGGCTCAGGAACACACCGTAAAGCCGTGAGCAATCACAGGCTGTTTGCAAATGATTGCATTCTGTTCTGATTTATATTTTACCTAGTGGCCCAACTTTTTAGGAAGCGCGGTTGTACATTATGTCCAGCTCTCATCAAGAACTAGGCCACTCTGCTGTGTTTTGCAAGTATTTTATCACTGAGACTAAGATGGATCTGTTGGAACAGGGGCAAAATCAGCCTACTGTCCTCTTGGTATGCTGCCAAAAGCTGCTGTAGATAAAAACAAATCAGGCTGAGGCTGTTGCAGAGCAAAATCACTCTTTGATCCAAAGTGTTATATGCTTCTCTAGAATTCATGCATTTTGCAGTGGTTTTAAAATAACTTAATTACATGCATATGCATTCTCTGTGGTGCTAATTATATATACTTCCACGGCTTGTGCATGTCAAATCCCTGGCACTAGGCTGTCATCATTTTACACTGTCAATTTACAATCCATGTCTCTACAGTTACATCTCAACTGTAAAATTAGCTCGAATGTGCCATCTGGTGGTTGCAAAATCCACATCTCTATTGATTTGTAGTGACCAGTCCACAACTCATTAAAAACAAAACAGCAAAATCCTGAATCAGTCATCGATTTTTGAATTTGGTATGTAGTCAGAGTGCATAATGACCAATAACTTTACACACTGCAACAATGGACTGAAAATCAGATACATCAGCCAGTCAGGATCATTCACCTACAATATGAGGATATTGATGCGCAGAACTAAGTTAATTGAATATTGATGAACTGCTTGTTTCTACACTTGCTCTGTAGAACATTATAAATCAACGTGAAATGATTGTAATAAGACATTTTGACTGGTATGGATGTGTCATAGTTGCCGTGGTGTCTGTATCATCATCATTCTAATAGTCAATGAAAACCTTTAATCTCATTTGATTTAAATCCTTAAATCTGATATTTTTCAAAATAAAATACACACTACCTACTTTTTTCCTGGAAAACAGTAGTAATGTGATGTAGTAAATGTCCTACGTTTACTATATTTCAGCAGGCTGAACAGCTGTAGAAGGGGATGCCTGTTTGTACTGGATGCACTGAGGGACTGCCAGAAGATGGCAGTCTTATTCCGCAAATCAGGCTTCATTGTCTTTTATTTTGCTCTTTCATCTCCCTTTTTTTCTGTCTGTCTCTGCATTTGGCATCTGTAATGTTGTCATTTAACTAAGATATATACATATATATATATATATATACGTATATATACACATACACCCTTCAACTCCTATAGATGAGTTAAAAAGAAAACTAACATCTATAAAATAATTAATAATTAAAATTTCTTGTAAATATGATAAAATAGAATCTTATATATGATTTTGGAGAATGTGCACATTTGCTTATATTTATATTTTTATGCTTGCGTACTCACCCTGCAGGAGCTGAGCAGTGTGAACTACCTGGAGCTGTACCGCGTGGCCGACCTGTTCCACCTCCCCGCCTTAGAGGAGGCTGTGGTGGGCTTCCTGGTGGAGCATTTGTCTGAGCTGAGCCAGAGCAGGCAGGACGAGGCCCTGCAGCTGCCCTACCGCCTCCTCAGGGAGGTGCTGAAGAGCGACCACCTCACCTCCCTGAGCGAGGAGGAGATATGGAAGGTTCTGGAAATATATGTGTGTGTGTGTGTGTGCGTGTGTGTTTAGAGGTTTGGGATGCAGTATTAATGTGTGAAAATTTTGTGTTATGGTAATATTTTGATGAAAAGTAAAGTGAGAAACAATCATCTCACCTTGTAAATGTGAACACATTGCATCTTTGCATCATACTATTCTGTATATATCACACACACACCAATAAAAATGCATGAAACACATAGTGTACACATAGACTACTAAACAACAAATGAAACAGTGCCAGCCGCATTTCCTATTTGTTTATATTAAGACAGATATGCTAAAGGATGACTCTTTCTGACTGTGTGTGCGTGTGTGATAGACACATGTGTGATGCACCCATGACCATGCATTCGTGTGAGCGTGCATGAATGTGTGGGTGTGGATGTGTCATGAACTGCCAGGATTGTAGAGTGAAGCAGCAGTGCGAGGTGGGGACTTACTATTTTGACTGTTCATTTGCACCAATCAGCCCTCCCCCTCCCACCCTCCTCCCACCTCTCTCCCTCTCTGTCTTTCTCCTCTTCTCTTCTCTGATTAGGCCCACCGCGGCTCCATCAGGGCCCCAATCCCCCAGCTGTCACTCGGCCGCCCGTCTGATTGAAAACAATCAGGCCTCTGATGGCACAATTACCCTGACCCTTTAGCCAGCCGCTGCCGCCATAATCAGCCTCTGATTAGGCTGCTTTGGGCCTCCTTCACTTCGCCCAGAAGGTTAATTTGGGCATCAGACGGAAGCGAATGGCAAGCGGGGGCTGTCGTCCAAAAGGGTGGGGGGGTGTACTCGCCAATACCGGACCGATATAGCTTAGCCGTCAATCATTGTCACTCAGAGTTTTCTTAGAGTCCCTCACGCTCTGGAAATCACATTTTCTCTGGCTTTGTTTTTTTTCCTCTCTCTTCTTTCTTGCCATCCTTTGCTCTTCCTTTCTGTGACTTCCCCCCCTCGCTTTACCACTCTCCCTCACTATCTCTTCCCCTCACTCTCTCTCTCTCCCCCGTCTTTTGTGGCCTCACTCTCTCCTTTTCACACACACACACACACACACACACACACACACACACACACACAGTGCAGAGGGGAAGGAGGGAGAAAGAGTTGATTTATTCTGTGCCCTGAGGAAGTTGTGTGATGCGGCGTGACCTTCACAGTCAGCTGCCGTAGTACACGCGCGCGTGCGCACACACACACACACTCAGAAACGCACACACATAGACTGTCACTTCAGAGGGATGAGGAGGAGAGAGGCTGGGTGAGCGGTAGAGAAAGCGAGGCAGAGGCAGGAGAGTGGCACAGATACCACAAAAAGACAATCCTGACTTGCATGTTTGTTGCATATTTACTCCTTTAGAGGACTGAAGGGGAAATAAAGGAAAAGCTGTTCAGTCCACACTGAGTATTTGTCTGTACATCATGCACCAAATGCTGAGTTTTTATTTCTGGTGTGATATTGTGAATTTTGTCTGATTCGTGATCGTTGGAAAACAACACATTTCCAGTCTCCACTTCCCCAAAAGCTTGCCTTTATCCAGCTCTACCAAGTTCTCCATCTCTGCACAGATTATGTTACAAACCACTTTGTTTTCCTAATAATGGTATCCGTGATCTCCAGTCATCTCGCCCACATTCACACCTCGTTGCAGCTAAATAACCTTCCACTACTCTCGAGTTCAATTAAATCCCTTCTCTGCAGCCCAGTCCGCCTGCATTAAACAAAGAAGGGTGCCTGTGGATATTTACAGTCTGTATTTTGAATGCCGCTGATTAATAAGTACTTGTGTGTGTGTTGGCAAGTACGGATGCAGTGTTGGCTTGCCTCAGTCTTGCCGTGATAGCCTATAGGTGTCTAGAAAAATAATTATGATTAGCAGTCCTACACTCATTTGTTTTCTCAGATTCTCTCGTTTTTCTGCCTTTTTCCACCCATTCCTCTAATCTTTCCTTCTTTTCATGCTGACTGCTTGCTGTCTCTTGCTTCCCTTTACTCTCCTCTATTCCTTCACCCTCCTTTAAGGGACTGTATGATTTTTTTTTGGCTGAGGAGAGGGCTGACCCTTATGTTTCAAGCTTTTTAAAGCGTTTCTCAATGTTTTTACTATTTTTTTGGACTAAGAAAAACTCTTAACCTTCTCAGTCTAACTTGTCAATAATAGAACAGCACTGAGTTGGTTCAATTCATTTTATGAATAATCATTCAAAGAGAAAAAAACAAAGATATAATTTGAGATAGAGTACAATTTAAACTATAGTCTAATAAAACAATAAAGTTGATATGGTCATTAAAATGCGCATTAAAATGTCATCCGTATTTGCCACATTTATGGCAGTCATAACAAAATGATGAATATTATAGTGAATCCATTTTTTTAATAAAGACCTACTAACCAATCACTAATGAGTAAACTGTAACACTGAATGTGAAATATAGACTGACTTTTCAGTACATGACACATTTAACTTGTATTTATTTATCTATCTTTATTTTTGATTTCTTTCATGAAGCTGGTAACAGCTGTCGATGCAGTCCATAACTCAGCTGACACAGCTCTTCTCTTCTCGATCTGCCTCTAGCTGGTCGTTCTGTGGCTTGAACATGACTGTCGCTACCAGTACACTGAGGATCTACTCCAACACGTCCGCTATGGCCTGATGGATGTCCCCACACTACACCACCTTGCCCGTAGTCACCCTCTGGTCCAGTCCAGCCCTACCGCTGCTGCCCTCGTGGACGAGGCCCTGGACTACCACCACGCCACCTTCGCTCAGCCTCTGCGCCAGTCTGCCCGCACCAGGCCCCGTTTCCAGTCCCTCACTCTCTACATAGCTGGTGGACGGAAGCGGGAGGTGAGCAGAGTCAGGGAGCTGCGCTACTTCAACCCGGCTGCGCAGGAGCACGTACGCGTCGCAGGCGGCTCAAACTGGAGCGAGCTGGCGCCCATGCCCACTGGGCGCAGCCACCACTGTGTGGCTGTAATGGGGAACTTCCTGTTTGTTGTGGGTGGAGAGGTAGAGCACGCCACTGGGAGAACATGTGCAGTAAGGACTGCTTGTCGATACGACCCCAGGGGTAACTGCTGGACCGAAATTGCCTCCATGAAGGCCTGCAGAGAACACTTTGTCCTTGGTGCTCTTGGTCAGTACCTGTACGCTGTGGGGGGCAGGAATGAGCTGAGGCAGGTGCTTCCATCTGTGGAGCGCTACTGTCCCAAGAGGAACAAGTGGATGTTTGTCCAGCCGTTCGACCGCTCACTGTCCTGCCACGCTGGCTGTGTGGCTGACAACCTGCTCTGGGTCTCAGGTATACAGTGATGAGGAGAAAGGACTCAAAATACTCACAGACTGTCACATATGTATTACATTAACTCATATTCTACCCATACATGCTGAAACACATTTGTACCAAAGTCTTTTGTTCTGTGACAAAAGCCAAGAGTTTTGTTCCTTTGTATTACAGGTGGGGTGACGAACACAGCTCAGTACCAGAATCGACTGATGGTGTACGACCCAGAACAGGTAACTGAGTGCGTATGGCCATCGTGGTCATCATCACAGTCTAAAATCAGGGCAGCAATGTGTTTAAATTTATCCACGTGTTAAGTGTGCAACAGTGTTACCAGTTTACCATAAACACGTTGGTCTGATGTTCTCAAGTGTTGCTATAGTATTGACCCTTTAAGGCTGCTTTCCCTTCTCCATGCATCTTGCAACTAGATGAATTTTGTGCCAGAACCTCCCACACTAATTTGGTTGTCTGACTCAAAACTGGCTTTGTGTAACCCATCATATTACATGTATAAGTATATGCATTTTATTGACTTAATATTGCAGTTTATGTGATAGAATTATACTGTATCACTGTTTTCTGTCTATTATGGATGTAACTACTGTTGCTCTCTCCTGTTTTTTCCACTGATAGTCTTTCTTCATCTGAATACAGGTGCAAGGATAAAGGGAATCCTATTCAGATCCTGTTCTGACAGTTAATGTTGTTAATGTAATGAGGTGATGCAGTGCAATAGTCTATGCTTAAACAGTCAGCGTAACAGTGATGGCTTTTTTCACATTAATGCAGACATTATGGTCACTGTGATGAATTACACAACAGGCAGGTGACAAGCGTCCGCTAATTGATTTTCACTCCCCATGTAAATAATTGGAAATCAGTGGCAATGTGGAAAACAAGAAAACTACATGCTAATTTGAAACTCTGCAGATTATTAAAGTATTGTATTTTGATTTGTATTTAATTACTCGTGTTCATTTATAGTTCTGAAAACAACCTTTTATCCTAAAGGCAAAGTGAACAGTCATATATACACAAACACCTTTGTTTTGGTGGAGCCTTCAGTGTATGATAGATGAAGATGGATTTATTTAAATATCATTCCTGTATTTGCAGTGCTCACACACATCTAACTGTAGTGGAATGCAGTAAGCTGCAGTTTCTGTTTGTGTATGTATATGAGCCAGCTGTTAAAGAGGACTGCATTTCGGTGAGGCTGTATATGGAGGTATGCAGTGTGTATATGTGTACGGTGCATATCCATATGGGTCTGTGTTTGTGCATGTCGGCGTGGAAGCGAGGGAATGAAGAAGCGAGCGAAAGAGAGAGGGAGAGAGTCTCATTTGTATTCACCATGAATCTACGTTCACCTGCCAGAGCAACAGCAACCCCCCACCCACTCTACCCTCAACAGATGGCCACCCGTCAGCTCCCAGCAGACACACACACACACATGCACACTCTCATTCTCTGCCTCAATCAAACACTCACACGCGCATGCACACACACACACTCGCACACACTCACTGACACAAAATAAGCTTCGACACACTTAGTGAAATGAGCAGGGATCCTCGGTGTAAAATGGAGTGGCTGAAACATATGATTAGAAATAGGGAGGGAAGTCATTAGTACAAACCAGAGCTCCAGTGTCACGTTATTTATCTAGCACTGAGCATACATCAATTACCCATGCATGGATATGCTTAAATATTAATCTTCTTATTCATCCTCCTTTCCTTGCCACCCTCTCTGTTTCACTCTCCCTCCCTCCTCGTACTACATCTCACCTCCCTCTCATCTGCATCCTGTCATTTTCTTCCTTCTTTCTCACCTACCATCTGCTTTTCCCCTAATCCATTCTCCACCACCTTCACCTCCTTTTCAGGACCAGTGGTTGGCCCGCAGTCCCATGTTGCAGAGGCGAGTCTACCACGTCATGGCGGCGGTGAGGAGGCAGCTCTACGTGCTAGGCGGGAATGACCTGGACTACAACAACGACCGCATCCTGGTCCGCCATATTGACTCCTACAACATGGACCTGGACCAATGGACACGCTGCTCCTTTAGTCTACTCACTGGTGGGCAAAATGAATAAGTAACACATGTGATCATGCATACACTTAAAATTGATGCTGTAGATGATTAATCAGTTGACAGCCAGGAGGTCAACCTTCTGGTCTGTATACTTGAAACACAGATGGACATTAAAATGCTGCAAAACCAGCCAAGATTGATACCATTCTTGTATCTGTGGGCTAATATGAGACCTTAGCTTAGCTTGGTACAAAGATTGGAAAACACAGGGGTTCAGCTAGCCTGGCTTGAATTTCCAGTCTGCAGTTTTACAGTTTAGGTTGGCTGTTGAAAAAAGTCTTAAAGCTTTTACCCCACACCAAACAACAGAGAGATATTACTGACATGTTAATATTGCTGAGCACTTAGCAGCTCAGGAGCCAGAGATGTGTCAGGAGTTGGTGGAGAGCAAAATGGAGCTAAAAGCGGAGTGAATGTGGGATTGGCATTCCTCAGGTGGTCAACTTTATTAAAGTGCCTCTTATAAGGCGCTGAAAACGTTCTCAATCTGCTTCTGTGAATGACAAGGTCCTCAAACAAAACTCAATTTTATTCAGTTGTTGGATTGGATTCAGTTTTGGATATTTCACATGAGAAAAAAAGATGATCATTCTGTCCAACAGTCAGGATTTAGAAGCATTTGAATCAAAATGTGAGGACAGTTGTGGGGTTGTTGCTTATGATACTATGCCACTGGTTAAATGTGATCAAACCACACCACACAGTCTTGATGAAGCAGATTATTTTTTTTTTCAGTTTAAGTCCTAAAACGTACTTACTTACTTTAACTTTTAGGATTGCAGCTACAGAGATATTATTCAATGCTTTAGTGTGAATTTATCTCAAACGCTCATTAGATAAAAACACAGCACATAATGCCTTCTTACTGGTTGTGAGTAGGCAGCAGGATGATATACTATGAAAACACATATATCTCTACTTTGGACCTGTGGGCATGCAACATCTGTAGCCTTAGTGCTGATGGAGGTGGAATGGAGTACCACCTCCACCAGCGTGGACCTAGAGGCACTAGAGACATAATTTATTGTGAACATACTGTACTGTACTGTAGGATGTGCGCACATTCTCTCAGCTTGTGTTTACAGTCTTCAACCAAGGCTTACAAGGTTTAAAGTTCAGGTGACTTTACTATTCTTCCCTCCTTCTCTACTCCTATATGACTTTCCTCTTTTGTTCTAGGATCTTCTCCTCTTACCGTAAAAGTTTAAGGCAAAGTCACAGGAAAGACAACAGGAACTCAATCTTGGCTCTCCATACACTGCTGCCCTTGCACCATCTTTCTCCATTTATCTCCCTTGCTCCCTCTCGGGGGACATGGAAGTCATATTGTCAGAATGCCCTCCGCTTGGCACAGTGAAACATTGTGCCGGCTCTGTCCTCCTCAGGTCAAAATGAGTCCGGGGTTGCCGTCCACGATGACAGGATCTATGTGGTTGGAGGATACTCCATTTGGACCAATGAGCCTCTGGCATGCATTCAGGTGAGAGATGTGGCTTGTGGATTTCGCCTCAAAACAGTTGTGACATGTCAGAATTATCAGATTAAGTGAAATGACGTCAGCTTTGATAATGTGCTGTTCAGGCAATGAAATGAAACAACAGCGTACTAATTATAAAATATCTATTGAACAAGTAGCAGGTACTAATGGTGTGAAATGATTTGTTTTAATGCCGTCTTCATGTACTGTCAAAAAAGTTAAGTATTCAATATAGCAAAATAATAAAGGTGTTTTTAAAAATAAATAAATAAAATAGAAGTGACTTTCAAATATTTCTGAGAAAATGTGACTGTAGGGTGAAGAGTACGGTTGAAGTTTCATAGTGATAAGTTATTCTGTTGTGCTTTTCATACTTGTCAGTGTGCTCTGCAGTTCCTGATTTCTTGCTAAAAAATGCTTGTGCGCTGGAGACCTTCACTCTAAATTGTTACCAAAAATGTATTCATGCACACAGTATTCCGAGAATCTGAGAAGAAAACAGACAAACTTACTTTCCAAGTTTTGTGTTTGTATGAGGTGGCAAAGGTTGTTATAGCATGTACATTCATCTTTATCTTTGGAAACATAAAACGTAAGTGTCCATAGAGGAGTTTTAGAATGTTCAAATCGGTCAACATGTGAGGCTACAGGACATATTGATGGACAGTTTCCACCTCGGAAAAAAACTCTTTGGGGCTTTTCCATGTCATAGTAAATATAACCATTGTCATTAATGTGTTAATGTAGTGTTGCCACTGGTGCCCTCTGTTTTATTTTATCCAAGTCAAAGAGTCTGCAGCCTCAACTGTAAGGCTGTGCTTTAATGTTTTGATCTTAATGCTAAGCAGGTGGAATGTTAACCATGTTTGCTTCCTTAGTTTAGTATTTTTGCTTGCTAACATTAATGAAAAACAATTGGTACAGCTGAGACTGATGAGACTGAGACCGACAGCAAAATATCTGTTGAACAGAAATTTTGACCTGATGGTGCTAGATCAGGAGATCCACCAAAATGATTAAAATTCTTCCTGAATATTGCATGAATACGTGTACCAAATTTCATGACAGTCCATCAGATAGTCTCACGGTGGTCGGAGAGGGAAAAGTCAAGGAACTGATCCTCTGGGAACCTGTTCGAAATCTCATGGCACCAGGATTGTCCGTGCATCTTCTAGTAATATGCAGCTGAATGAAAAGGGACTGGAGCATGCTGATCTGATTCTCAGCTTTTACTTGTGTAAACAGACAAATGTTTCGACACTGCAGCGTCTCCAGTGTTAATAAGGTTCTGGAGACATTAACTTCTTCTTCTGCAGAGAGGCATATTAGATGCACATTCTTAAGAAGAATGAAGAAGTGAATTTCTCATGTTTCTTGGTAAAATCTGTCCATCTTGACTGTGATGAATGCAGTAATGTCCAAACATTAGTTTACACTATTATAAGCTGCAAATCAATCCATGTGCTCCAGTTTCTTTTTTCCCTTGGAACTTGGTGATATTTCAGTCTGGACCAAAGCGGTGAACTGACCATCAGAGACTAACTTTGTCGTCCCCAGAGCCATGCCACTATAAAATGATGTACTTGAAGGTAGTTTGAGGGAAAATCTCATATTACCGTATGAATGTCCTCTTTCCAGGTGCTGGATCTGAGCACAGAAGGGAAGGAAGAAGTTTTTTACGGGCCAACACTGCCATTCGCCTCCAATGGGATAGCTACTTGTTTCCTCCCTGCTCCTTACTTCACCTGCCCAAACCTGCAGACTCTACAAGTACCCCATCACAGGATAGGTGCTGTTTAAACCACCTATGAACAAAATGTCAGAAAGCATGGACACCGGAGAATGGAGGAGCCTGAAACTAAACTCTGGACTGCCAGTATTTGCAAATATAACTGACAAAAAATGTAACTTGATCACAGTACTGCCATCACACTGTCACACTAGTGCACAGAGATTTCTTGGAGTCCCAAATGTAATAACAATACTTTCCTGATCTACAAGGGCCATGTTATTCTGCAAGCTTCTAGGAACCTGAAAAACAAGCAACTTTCTCAATAATACAGCATATCTGCAGTATTTCCCCAAAGACCGAGACTCTGTTCAAGATGTCCGGTGAAGATGCGACGAGCAAGGTAAGAACAAAATAACTCCAGAGGGATTATAATTCCCTAAGAAGACAGGAACAAAATGCCAATCCTATTACCAATTAAGTGTGGCAAGCAGACATTATTGAATTGCTCAGATGTCTGTGGGAGTTCAAAGAAACTGTCCTTTTTCTAACCCATTATAGGGCTGTAGGAGCTTTTTGCTTGTATAACATTTCCATCAAACCTCTATAATCACTTTCAGGCTTGTTTTCAAGATATCGACGAAACCCGTTTTTTCTTGACTCGCATGTACTTTGAAATTACAGATTAGGTTAGCAAGTGTCAAGGGCCCGAGGCTGAAGCTCATCAGTGCATAAATGACCGTGTAGTTTTATTTTTATTCAAATAAGGCAAAAATTATACAGCAGTGACACACCACCTTAGGAGTGTATGTTATGTGAGATTTTTATTATGCTCAGGACCTAAGACTGTTTATGTTCAATTGAATGTCTCGTCACTGTCATCGTTTGGAGAACTTATGTTGAATATTCTCCAAAGTGTGAATATAACATTATAATAACATTTCCTTAATGCTGATTTTCAAAATATTTAACTTTGACCAAAACAGAGAAAATGTGATACTTGCACTTTCTCCATCTGTTCAAAACATGTGTCTGAAAGAATACATGTAACATTTTCAGAATAAAGAAGCTAAACAAATAAATGACAATGCAATGCATTTCAGGACTGTTAATGACTATATGATGGGAAGAAGGTGAATCATTTAGAAGCAAGATGACTAAAGACTAGTATAAAGAACTGCCTCTACTGCCTTTCTTTGCCCGTGATACTGCTGGAGAAAAGGAATGCAGTACAGCAGAACGCTGCTCAGATGAAGGGATGTACTACAGTTTGATAAGGCTGGAAAATGACTAGCAATGACAGAAAATGGGACGTGGTGATTATGGGAGACAGGAGTGAGACTTCATGTGATTAGGTGCAAACTAAAGCCGGATTGCAAGAGATTGCTGCGACTTGGAAAGGCAAGAGAGAATTGGAACAAACAGTACTCTTCTCCTTTACTCTCTTTTTTTTTTTTCCTGAACTCTTTGGGCTCGCCCACGACTGTCATCAAATCTGTAATTCAGAGTGCCAACTGAGTAGAGACAGATCCAGCACCTGATGGTATGAGCACAAACATTCTGCTCACTTCAGTGCTCACATTCTGCACTGTAGAACTTAAATGAAAAGTTGTGGAGACGATTATAAACCCATTCATATTTATTGTCACGTTTTCTTTTGCATCTGCCAAGATGAAAAGCTGCATTCTCTTTACATTATCTACATTATGTACAACTTGGTGATATTAGACACACAGTCCATGATTGGAGCATACTTCATATGACATTGTAAGTTTAAGTACAGCTGATAAGGTGTTTTGGATCACAGTTCCATGCATCAATACAGTGTTTTTCCAGCCTGTTGCACCATGTTAAAAAGAAGGTTGGTATGAGTAACAAGCGCTTTCAGTCGGCCTCCAGACTGGTTATTTCTGCCTGTCCACTCTCCCCAAGGAGGCACAGCAACTTCTTATATGCACTCCTGTTACACAGAGAGATGTCAGAACAGTCACATTAGTGGACACATCAAAAAAACAAAAAAGCATACAGCTCCAGAATAGTCACAGTTCAGTAACAGCTGCTCATTGTCTAGACAGAGTAAAAATAGTTGAAGGCGATGAAAATGGTCTACGTGGCTTG
The DNA here is from genome assembly GCF_020382885.2 of Scatophagus argus. NCBI lineage: Eukaryota > Metazoa > Chordata > Actinopteri > Scatophagidae > Scatophagus > Scatophagus argus. The sequence continues at coordinate 5,673,981 of NC_058501.1, forward strand.
CGTGATGTGATTCATGTATGTGCTCACCTCAAGGCAATGTTCTTTCCCAGTCCTCTCTTGTGTTCAGTGTTTCTCAGACTGAGAGACAGGTTGGGAATGAGTGCTCGAACCACAGAGGGATCTAACACAGCCACCGTCTCCAGGACAGCGTACACCTGCCTGTCGTAGACTCCCTCATTCTCCTCCACAAACGACCTAGGAGCATTGAGATTACACAAACAGTAAAAATGAAGGATGAAACAGGCTCTTATGTAATACAGATAGTTTATTCTGTGCCAAGGGCGTTTTTAACAGAGCTGTGTGAATCAATTCCATACAGCTCTGATACAGGTGTGGTTATTTATTGTGAGGCATAACTGTTCATTACCTTAAGACAGTGATCATCTGGTCACACGGCCCCTCTGTAGATGCAGCAGCACATCGTTCCACCACAAGCTGTAAGGCATCTGTGCTCATCTTCCTCACTGGACAGAACCCCGCCCCCCCCCAACATTTCAGTAATCATTTCTGTATAAAGGACTGATGAAAATTGTTTGCAGTAAGGATGTGTTTGCAACCATCTTGCCAACAGTAAGTACTATGATTATATCATTTATTGAGCTGATATTGAAGTTGCAACAAAAGCAGGCCTTCTCAGATTTATTTTGAAGATTAAAGAAGAACAGCATGCTGGTCAGGATTGGCTTGAATCAATAATGTGAGTACCAGGGAATGTCTCAACTCTCCCTCTAAAAACTGCTCTGACACTAAGGGATGTCTTCCTTTTTGTTCGTGAGCAAGGAGAGCAGTCCGGTATTACTCAGAGCGTGTTTGTGATTGCTAGACAAGGATATTCTGAAGACCAATCTGGACCACATTAGGTGAACCAAAGGATGCCCTCTGTGCCAAAATATGAAAAGCACAGTGTAGAAAAACTACACCCATCGGATTATTTTATGTGCATATGCGCAGCATGATCTTACCCTGCGGTTCGTTGACCAGCATCACGCAGCGCAGCAGAGAGGGGAGGGGCAAAGTAAGAAAGGTAGGCTCTGAGTCGCCGTTTCGTCTCAGAAGCTCCAAAAGAAACATCAGGACTGATGCTAGTCGAGGCGGAGGGGCATGACCTTTAAACTGCAGGAAGCTCTCGCTGTAATAAAGAAAATGGGACATTTCCAATAATGCTGAAGAAAAAGAATTTCTTGGTGTCAGAGAAACATGATGGAAGAAAGGAAATCAGATCAACAAGAATGTGCTTAGGATTAAAATTCAGTCAAATAAAAATGTGTTTGCAGGAGCCTGGCAAACAACATCCCAGTTCCAAAGACCTACCAGAGCACCTCCAGGATGGTCTTTCTTAGCACTGTTTGTCGCGTGGTTGGGCTGGCCTCACAGGCACTAAGAAGCACTGGGTGATTGGCAACGATGCCCATGGAAGGTGAGGCGGGAAGGAAATGATCCAGATATCTGCGAGTAACAGAGCGGAGCTGCTGCTTCAGATAGACACCCTGAGACTGAGCCACACTGGAAGCCACAGACAGACCCTGCAGGGGAATAAATTCAAAGTATCAGAATGAAAACATGAACCAATTATACACAGTGAGTGATAATTAGTGATGAAAGGGTTTTGATTAGGATTTCAGCTCTCTTTCATAACACTTTTACGTCTGCTGTGTGTCCCAACTGTACTCATTGTACAATTTACACTATATAGACATATTGGGGCTCCTGACCATTACACCAGCAGGGACTTTAATAACATCACATTCTAAATATTCAGACAGCTTTGCAGTTGCAACAGCTTCCACTCTTCTGGGAAGGCTTTCCACAAGATATTGGAGTGTTTCTGTGGGAATGTTTGCCCATTCATGAAGTAGAGCTCTTGTGAGGTCAGGCACTGATGTTGGACCAAAACGCCTGGCTCACAATCTCTGTTTGTGTTGATCCCAAATGTGTTGGATGGGGTTGAGGTTAAGGCTTGGTGTGTTCTTCCACACCAAACTCATCCAACCATGGACCTTCTTTGTGCACTGGAACACAGTCATGCTGGAATAGAAAATTACCTTCCCCAAACTGTTGCACGCGCACACACACAAAGTTGGAAGCATAGCATCGTCCCAAATGTCTTGGTATACTGAAGCATTAAGATTTCCCTTCACTGGAAGTAAGGGGCACAGCCTAACCCCTGAAAAACAGCCCCATCCCAGTTCTTTGTCTACATAGTGCATGTTTGAACTAACCTGTAGATACAGAGGCAGACTGGCCCTGAGTGCTTTGTCCTGTTGTGTGAGGTTGTGGGGAAGCAGCAGTCCGTCCACAATGCGAAACAGCAACTGCTGGGCTTTAGTAGTAGCCAGCAGGGGGCTCCAGTGTTTCACTATGCAACCTGAATCAAACAGTACAAAACAGAGACACTCAAAGAGACAGTGATGACTGTCTGTGACCTTGCACTGCACTGTAAAATTAAAGAAGCGAAGTACTCCTGAATATAGTAGTGTATAGAGTATATGGGCTCTGCACCCACCAACAGCCCAGTAGGCCAGCTGCAGTCCCTCTTGGTTCTTGCTGACTAGGGATGGTTTAATGTGTTTCATGATGTCCCCAATGTAATCCAGGGCTCTGGTCACCATGGCTGAACGCTCAGACAAAGCCTGCAGTCCACTGTATACGCTGCCCACAGCCTGACAGCACAAGAAAGCAGATAAGAAAAGACAGTTATGGAAATCTTTGCATGTAAATATAGGTTACCGTAATAGAGACCAGATATAACAGTGATATCCTGAGCAGACTTGGGTAAAGGTGTAGGGATAAATTTTACGTTTTAAGTTATGTTGAATACTAAATGTCTTATACATACATAAACTAAGGAAAAAACATCTCATGGAGGCTAAAGCGTAAATCAAACATTCTACAGAAACACTTTGTACTGTAAGTACTTCTTTAAAGACTAATCTACTCCAGAAGCTCAAAGGTACATGGTTTACTTTTGCTGACCACAATATATGTGACACCAGTGAGTATGTGTTACCTTAACAAACATTTCCAGGACTGAAGTGGCCTCTGGCCTGGTGGCTGTGGGCTGGAGGCCCGCTCTTTGCAAAAGACTGTCCACCTCAGGAAGCCTCAGCACAAGCCGGGTCAGTTCACTCAGCTGTTCTTCCATGGCCCGGCCTGGAAACAATGCAGGTTTCATAAGGCTTTCTGTCATTCATCTCTAATACAAGACAAATAGGTAAATATAAAGAGTCAAATATTCTCTACGAAATCTGTTCAGTTCTGAGTGGAACTGGGATCATGAAGCTTCAGGATCTGTGTTTGAGCACAGCAACATTTTCCAAACTCTGTGGCTGGTGCAAAATACTGAACACAGAATATTTATTTTTATTTATTTTATTGTGATTTTTTTTTTTTTTTAAATTTCAGTTCTGTGTTGAAGGAGTTAAAAAGTTCTGGACCAAATTCTACACTGTTGAACTTTCACCAAAGTTATCTGTGTGTGATATAAGCTGTAAAATATATTTGCATATGAGTGAGTACGTGCCATTTGCAAAGATCCCTGACGCCTCCAGTCTTGCCCAAAGAGCTGATCAAATTTTCCAACTTATACTGTCTGGGACACACCTTTCTGAATTCCATGATATCCCAGAAATATATACACAATCCATATATACCTGTATCTAAGTTCATCTTCCCCAGTGTAAAATGTATTGATTATTTATTTATCATATGAAAAACTTAATGTATTACCTGTCCTGCTGTCAGATCCATCTGGATTCTTTTGATGGTGCTGCTGTAGAACACAGCGGAACCAAGCTCGCACCGACAGGCTTTGTGCCGAACCAGACACAACAGTGGAAGAAGCACCACTTAGCTTAGACACCACTTCACTGAAAAAGACAGAGAATCATTTTACATGAATGTAAACTGTGTAATTATTAACAGCTATTGGATGTTCTGATCCTTGCTGTTAATGAATATATGAAAAAATATCAAGCACACTTAACATTAATGTCAATCTTAAAATTCACATTTTATGCCTCACTGTGTTATATTTTTGTCTTCTAAGAATATTCATGCCCAAAAAAAAAAATCACTTTAAAACACACTCCCATCAGAGTTGACACACACATTTTTAATAATGAGCCAAGAAGGATAGAGAGACATGAACAATTCTGTCTGTGGTGTTGTAATTTAATAACACTTTCATGTATTGCTGCTAGCTCATACAGCACTGAATCGAGACTTGGCAGGCAGGTGTTCTTAAACAATAAATAAAAGGGGTGTCCTTGTCCTGGCTTTATATTCAGGTGTGCACCTTAGAGGAGAGGGCCTGTGAGGGTGAAATAGTCACATTGTTTGGTACCCTTGAGTGTAATTTTAAAGATGTACTGCATTTTGCATTCCGTTTAGAGGCATGGGTGCAATTTCTCTATTAAAACCTATGTTGATACTACCAAGGACGCTCATTGTTGATATCAGAGCGGCACAGAAGTGTACATCATCTCTGCCAAACTGACCTGATGTTTTCCCATCAGGAGCGATGTGATAAAAATGCTTCGTGTGACTGAGGTACAGGCACAAGTGGTACATCTTAAAGGTTAAACAGTACCTGTTTTGGAGCAGATGGGGAAGGTAGCGAGTAACCAGAAGTGGGTGGACCATGTCGTCCCAGCCGAAGCACTGCATGACGGACTGGACTGGGTTGGGCTGAAGGTCCTGGGGGGCAGAGCTGGGCAGATCAAAGGCCAACAGGGTGAAGCCTAAGGAAGATGAAATTTTTGTCTGAATTACTAGAAAGTTGGTACATGCAAATGCAGTGCAAAAGTGTAAGCATGTGTCCTGATTTACCATAACTATTAATGTTCATCTCTCAGCCAAACTACCTTTCAAATTCTCTGGATTCATGCAAAACGTTGGCATAAACTCAAAACACCAGCCCCCACTAACCACTATGTCCTCCTCCAGCCTTTTCTTCCCTCCACTCAATGCCTTTTTTCCTCCGGGTGGACATTACTGACCTGCAGCAGCATCTGCCAGCTGTGCTGGAGGGGTCTGAGAGAGGCGTAGACTGCGCAGGAAGGGAAAGAATTGCGCCCAGAGTGCCGCTGCTACCGCTAGGTGGCGCTCTTTTACCACACTGGTGGAAGCAGGAGCCCATGCCAAGGCAGGTGCTGACTGGACACTGTGCTGATGGACCCGTCTGGAAGAACACAGACACACATACATAAAGTCAACCGACAAACAAATCTATCCCATGCAAAATCCAAACACAGTGTACAACACCCATATCCTCCAACTCCGCCCTCTACTTTCTCAAATCCTTTTGCTCCTATTTCTCTCTTTAACTCCTTCTTCATGTGTTTTTCCTCTCTTCCCTCCTGGGGGATTACTGGGTGCAGCAGTGCGCCACAGTGTGGAGCAGAGCGGGGTGGAGGTAGAGGTGGGGAAAGAGAGGAGGATATTATAGGCATAGAGTGTAGCCTAATGCTGATCCCCTGTACACAGACTATACTTTGGCTCTTCTGGCTCATCCCTGGCCCTGGCTCCAGCCGCTACAGCAGCCCCACAGTGGCTGGTATTAGCCCAGATAAGCAGCTGAAGGAGCTGTAATCTCATTTAGACTGGAGATGATCCTCCTGTCCCCCTCATTCGCCCAGATGGGGGTGTGGGGAAGCGGGGTTGAGGTGTGCCGGGTAAGGAGGAAAAGAACTAGTAACACCCCCCCCACACACAACCACAACGCACGCTAGTCTGCTACTATGGTACACACATGTACACACAGATCTCAGTAGCGCCTTCCCTTCCAGCAAGGTTGCATCTAATCCAGAGAGAGCTGAGACAATCGATTAGAGTCTGAATTCATTAGCCTCGTTACTACTGCGGAATGGGCCTTTCACACCCATCAACCCTCATTGTACAAGACATCGTCAGAGACCCCACTTAATCCTCCTTCTTACAGTGTGCACACACAAACACACACACTAAACGCCAGCACACCATTAGGGACCCCGTTTAACCCTTTCCCCAGCTGCAGCCAACATACAGACACATGAAGTAAAATACAGCTCCCTAAACACATCAAATACTCTGAATATAGGTGTAACTGTTACCAAGATTATCATAACAGTAGTTGTCCTTGACTTTGGAAAGTAATGTGCAGTATCTGATAAAAGGTCTTAATGCTTACAAACAGACAGGCTTCACATGGAGGTTTCTATTTTTTCAAGCTGAGGAGATGGGGATTAATTGTTTGTACCAAAAACAGATCCAACATGGTGTGCCAATGCCAGCTCACCTCATCAACCAGCGACAACCCCACGCCTCCCACAGTAGAGGATCATGGGAAGGAATAAAACTGAGAAATTATGCTTGGGACTGGCTTCTTGCCTCAGCACCATGGCGATGGTTATCAAGAGTGAATGTTCGGACCCTCCACCGCCTCAGCCATTGGCAGAATAATTCTCTTAATGTGTGCAGATTCCACACGGCTCTCAGTAGACATAATGATGCACAGTCTAAATTTGCCAGGCTACATAATTGCCCATTAATTGTGTCACAGAAAAGGCATTAATCACAAAGAGATACCGAGAATTGCCAGGCTGAAGAATTATGTTTAATTTGGTGGGACGGATTTGAAAGAGAGAGCATGTTTTTTTTTTTTTTTTTTTGGTTAAATGGGTCAGTGTGGTCCTGGCCATAACACATAGGGCCTCTGGGAGTTCTCTTCTTCTCTCTTTCTCTCCTTGGCCATTAATGTGCAAATGTGTGCCCTCCAACCCTGACATCTGAGATGGGAAGTTTGGGAATTAGCCAAGCTAACAAGATATGTTACAGGAGCTCGGCAAAGAAATAAGAGAGGAGCACACGTAGGTTAGTGTTTCACTTTTGGTGTGTGGGTTGGTGTGTGTGAATGCAGGGTGGAGGGGGCGGAACATAGACACTGAACCATTTAAGCAATCATACACCTACATGATTCGGTGCAGAGGGCTCTGCAACACTTAACTTTACAATGTCCTTATTCTAGTGTTTCAGCTTAGTTATTAACCTTTTGTAGCAGTCACTATAAAGTGATAGTAATAATTTCAGTGCTTTGTAAAGACAAACAGTATATTTCTAGAGGTGCAAAAACTATTTTGGAAAACACATGCATATAGAGAAATAGAGCAATTTAGTGGGGCTGATTAGATGTGTCCACAGCACCGAGTAAAATACCAGCGCAGATTTGTACTCTTCACTTCTAATCTTTGAAAAGTTTAAATCAAAACAATATTTTTATATTAACAATTGATTAAATGACTATGCATAATGTGAAAGCGGTTGCTCGTAATGTTAAACCCACAGATGATGGCCACCAAACTTTAAAGTTTCCTTTAGCTCTGTGGAGCATTTAAGTGTATTTCTGCTTTTAATTAAATTAATTATTAATTAATTTTTCAGCCTGCAACTTGAACCCCGCTACAGTTAGTTAGTTACAGCTACTTACAGGAAGATGGCATTTGAGTTTACACTCATGGCCAGGTAGCCAGACATATGACAACAAATATACACATACTGTGTTTACAGTTTGTTCTGGTGCTCCAAGAGGCCAACAAAAACGAATGAACGCAGGTTTATAATAATCCTTTTAGATGGTATTTTATTTAAACAATGTTGTTGTACAGCTACAGTAACTGATGCTGTTCAGGCATTAAAAACTGAAACTCAGAACTGAAACAGCAGTATCAAACATTTTTAAATTATACTCTGCCCTGGTACTCACTTCATTTTATTTTCATGAAAGCAATCATTGCACTTGGTTTCCACTGCACAGTTGTGTTGACACTGCATACATGGCTACATTTGAACGAGATTTCAATTACCGGTACACTTTGAAGATTCGGCATAACTGAGGATTCAAAAAGTTTAAAGTACTTGTTTTAGGTAATTCTAAGCATATTAAGAACTACTTGCTATCATCATGCATTCATCGGAAAGGAAACGAATATTGCAAACTTACAGGCTAGCAAGCAAGGTGACACTCTGCTTTTAAACACCAGATTTAACTGAGAATCAGTAAAAGACCAAACATCATTTCTCACAGACCAGATTTGTATCTACTGTCACTTCTGTCCCCGCCTCTTCTTCTCCACATAAACAGACACTGTTTCAGCTGTGGATCTCTGACCTTCAGCTGGGGTCGATCGTGTAACGAACACCCGTGTCCTACAGCTGAACCCATCCTGACATCCTACCGACCATAGTCTCTCAACACACAAACAGAACCGCCGCCGTCCCCATAACGACAGAGGGTCCATGGAGAATCCCTTGGGCCTGTAACTCTACTCAGAGCTCCACCAGCACCTGGTGAGGGTGACCTGGGGGCCACTAGGTCTAGTGAGATTAACAGGAGCCTCAATGCAACACAGGGTCTTTACATGCACTCATTCCTGCTGACAGCACAATTCACCTATTGTCAGTATGAGAAGTGAGTGGACTCCAGGCACAGTTGAGAAGAGCCGATGAGATCACTCTCCTCTGCTGTAGCCACTTATCAGATTTTAATAAAAGCTGAGCTTGGCCTTGGCCAGAAAACATTTGTCTGAATGTGTCCACCATCTGTGAGGGAACAGCTATCAGGGACAGAAAAGAATGAGAGAAACTGGGAAAAAGTGAGAGATAGCTGGGAGTATTTATACCAGTGGTCTCACCTGAGCTGGGCAAGGATGATCTGCAGAAATCCCAAGGCAGAATTCAGTTCTGAAAGACGGCAAGCGGGCAACAACCAATCAAACCCTTCATTGAGCAGCTTTTCCTCCGATTGGCTGAGACTGGTGCTCATTTCGAACACCTCAGCCACACCATCCAGGTATGAGCCAAGGGGTCCCCAGAGGGCAAGCTTGCGGGAGACCTCTGTGGTCTTACTGTAAAACTCTTTGGCCATCTCAGTAAAGGAAGAGGCCAGCCATCTAGCCTGTGCGCCAACATCCAGACCCCTCTCCTGAAAAATATATCAGATTATGCCAAAAAAATGGGGGAATTCAAGCATTCTTGTATTCCTTCATTTCTGACTGACAAACATACCTGGAACAACAACAGGAGTGAAAGCTGTCCCCTCCAGACCAAGGTGCGGTGCCCAGTGGGGCAGTTTGAAGGAAGCAATCCCAGCAGCTCACAGGCTCTGCTGGCCACATCCTCCAAGTCTACCTGCCTGGCCACCACCAGGAACAACAGCAGGAAGTTCATGAGACCCGTCTCTGACAGTTCCTGCATCTTCTTTGAGGAGAACTTGGAATAAATCCTGGAAATATAAACAAGAGAGGCCAGAAGAGACAAAGTTTTTTTTTTTTTTTTAAATGTGTCACAAGAGATGGTCATATAGAGGAAATGAGTCTGAGGTAGGGACATGATTAAGATTAAAGCATCCACTCAAAAACTACATTATGACTTAATCTGAGGCAACAAAATGACTTAATTGTTTATTTTGTTGGATTTTATTTATTTATGTATTTTATTTCAACTGACCAAGACCAAGTCTTCAGATATGATTTGTTGTTCTGAAACCCTAAACCTTGACTGCTGACTATCTGAACTTTCCAACCCCTCTGTGCACCACACCACCTGCCTCCATCACCCCCCTCAGCTCCAGGGGAGAGGCTGGGCTGCCCAGCCAGTATGTGTGAGTGTGTGTGTTTGTGCATGTTGGTGAGAGAGAAAGAAAAAGTGAGAGAGGGAGTACGCAGGATCTAACAGCGTGCTGGGTGGTTCTCTCACCCAGCACGCTGTTAGATCCTGCGGGCACTGTGGAGAAATGCCTTTAAAGATCATGTTAAATGTCAGAGACACTCAGACACACAGCAGTAGGCGCTTGGTCCCTCTCTCTACAGCCAAACCAATTTACTGCAACACCAGAGTGAGATCAATAAAACCACACACACACACACACGCACTGCCACACATCCAGCTTGCTGTTTGCCCGTCTGGCAGGAAAACTCTGAAGCCTGGAGCCGCCCCCCTTTACACCCCACCTCACAAACACAGATGCAGCCCACACAGGTGAGTAGAGCTGCTGTTTGGGTCAAAACACAAACAGTGAGCATCCCAAGACAAACTCAGTGTAAGAAGTATGACTGATATAAAGGAGTGAAGCACAGAGAAAGACCAGGTTAACACCAAAATCAGCTTAGTTACACCCACAGAAGGCTATAAAAGGAGAAGGTGGTCAAGCATGCGGTCAGAGTGTGAGGGGAGGGAGATTTAAATAGATGAATGGGTAATATGTAACAGGGATATAAGCAGCACGCTGGGAAGCAGCAGTGGGGATTTTCTGTGTTCTCCCAACCTGTCTGTCTGTTTGTTTATTCCGGACAGTTTTTTTTTTTCCGGAGGCAAGCAGATGCTCCTAACTCCCGGCGTTGGAGATCAACAAGCTCGTCGCGGGTGTCCCGCAGAGCCCAGCCAGGAGTAGGAACGATGCCGAAATGTTGTAGCGATACAGTCAGCACGCCTCCTGAGGGGGAGGAGGTAGTGGTGAGGGAGGTGAAGGGGGGTAGGGGTAAGGGGGGATCTGGATCTGTCCCAGCACAGTCTAGCTGTTGCCAGACTGCCTACCACCCACATCTCCCCACTCCCCACCACCCAAGCTCCCTTCTCTATCCGTGTTGGAAACCAACACAGCTTCGTTAAGGCGAATTAACCGCCACGCTCGTTAGCTAATTAGCCCCCATGTCTGCAGTGCTACTGAGCACATTCCAGACAGAGGGAAGTCATTAGGCGGATTTATCTATGGATGCCTCTCTCTGGCGCCCAGCCGGCCTGGGATATAGGATGGTCCAGCACTTGGTCCTCATGCGCACATTAGCTTGTGATCTTATCCTTCTTCTTTCTTACTTTTCTTCACAAAGACACACTTTCCCTATATCCAATGGCCTCACTCACTCTGAAACCATGTCGCTGCTGTAGGGAGCAGGTGCACTGTGTGTGTGTGTGTGTGTGTGTGTGTGTGTGTGTGTGTGTGTGTGTGTGTGTGTGTGTTTGCGTGCATGCATCAGTAGGAGGCTCCTTGGCTCTGGCCTGTGCTGAAGAGCAGGTGGTTGACTCCTGAGACACCTGCTCCACTGGGGGGTCTGAGTAAATATCAAAGACGCACTGGGAGACTGCGGTGCACCTGGCACTCACACAAACAAGACTGAAATGCATTCTAGTGTGCAAACACACATGTTGTTTGTGTATTCATGCAAGTATGCACCTACACACACACCCACAAATCCAAACAGCACACTAAAACACATCACACATTAGAAGATCAAGGGGAAAAGGGAATCCTACAAAGCCTAGTCCTGATTAATAATAGTTTCTCACAGCTTCTACTCCATGTTTTCCCTTTTATCTTTTTCTTCCTCCATAAAACTTATACCATGTGGTGTTGAATTAACTGCTTGGTTGTGAGACCTACTTTTGAGCGAGGAAGGAGCAAGAACTGCAAAACCTTCCAGCCTTCTATCCATCCTTACCTTCCTTTGATCTGTCTCTGTGGGACTCCACCAGCCCTGTCCTGGGCGAGGCACAGGGCCAGCACTCGAAGGAAGATGTGGAAGGAGTTGGCTGAACGGTACAGCTGGGTGTGTCCTGGAGAGTGGAGCTGAGAGGGGGAGCAGCAGCTGCGGGCTTGTTCCAACAAAGCCAGGGGTGTCTTGTACAATGTGCCCATGCCAGACATCCCAAGCCAGGGCACTGTGAATGAAGCACTCTGGGGTGGAAGGACCATAGAATGTAACTGTGCAGGTCTTGGTAAAATGATTACACCACTAGTCTCTATAGATGCATAACAAAGAATGCATACAGTATGTTGTAAATCAAAAGCTACACAAAATGAAAAGATCACAGATAAGCAAAAACCTCTTGATTACATATAGTATATATTAAAATTACAACAACAAAACAGAAGTTGACCATTCAAGACAAATAAATTAAAGAATATAACATCTCAAATTTAGTTCATTCATCTTACAAAAGCAAGGTAAAGGTGGTGTGATTGTGGTAGAGCTGATCAGGAAAATCAGAAAACATATCAAGTTTGAGCAACTTTTTTCATCTGTATTACTCTATTAGTCACCACCACATTTCATGTTTCCTCTAAAGGTCAGTATTCACCAAATTCTTGCTGTAGTGGTCCCACAGGGTGGAGACAGCACTGGTGCTCGGTTCCCACAGCAAGCAGAGAGTGAGACAGCAGTGGACATGCATCCTGACCTGTTCCTCTGCTACACCTCCCTGTGAACACACACAGATGCAAACACACACACAGATTAATTTTCTCCTAAAAAACATTAAACTACTGTGTAATTGTGTAACTAGCAACTCGAAACAATGCTAACCTTGCAAGTTAACTTGAGCAGTTCTTGCACAAAAGTCCAATTATCCCCCAGATGTTTCTGTAAGTGCAGATAAAAAAAAAGAAACATTTAAAAACAATAATGAACACCTGAATGTTTTAATCTTAGTGTAAATGTGCAAATAACTAAGGAAAAGTCAGTGTGTCCCCTGAATTCATATTTAAGACTAATGTAGGCAAATACCATGCCTCGACAATGCAGAGACCTTGTCACCATCTTTTTTGAAAGTGTCAGAACAAATTCATTTTCAAGACTGATTTTAGAACTGCAGAGGCCTCTTGATGATGAGAAGTAGCAAAATGTCACATATAGCATATATAATAACATATACCACTTTAAATAATTTTAAAATAAACTTCAACCCAAACTTCATGGTCAGAAAAGCACTGCAGAGTATTTCCTGGTGGTAACCCTGTGAAAAATCCTTTTATACTGTGGGTTTCTTACCTCGCTCTGGAGTGTGCCATTACGACTGTACTGGCCTAAGATTGCTAAATGAGTGACCAGCCACCATGTGAATCCATGGGGGTCCTTACAGTGTGTAGGGAGGCCACTGAACTGCTCTGCTGATGGCTTCCCGGAAACCAGGGGCTTTAACAGTGAGTTCATGTAGCACCAGAAAGACTAGAGGGAGAGACGTGTTGGTTAACTTGGCATGGACAGAGTCATGTTTTATTGTATCACCGAGGATATGCGTGTGTGTTTGTGTTACCTGAGTGTGCAACACTTTATTCCTGTGTTCCAGAAGGTGCATGAGCTGAACCCACAGCTCTTTGGTGCAGGAGCAAAGGTAGTGATGGCTGCTCAGTGCCTCTGTGGGCCTCACCTAAAAATCAACAGGACTCTTTTAACCGAGTACTAAATGTGATAATGTGTTCAATATTACAGTATTCAATACCAGAATTGCACTTTTTCCAACTAAAAAGCAACCTTGAAATACCACTAGTGCATCTAAAGAGCAAAATGAAAGGAGTTGTGGCCAGCCACCCACCTTGCTGTATTTGCCTATGGCCAGACCAGTTAGGTCACACAGCAGACTGCACAGGTGCTCTTCAAACAGGCTGGTATCAGTCAGGTTCTCTCCCGTCAGGTTCACAAACTGGTGGGCATACACCACCTGGCCTGGAGAGAAGAACAGGTAAAATAATGAAAAAGACTGTTTCCATGATAATGACTCACGCTGAGCTGCAAGTCTGAGGATTATTGCCCACTCTGCTAGTTGTTAGGGATCTCATACCAGGCAGTGTACAGTCCTTTAAACTGTGTGGTATGAAGGGAGAATGTTGTCTCAGCAGAACTGTCTAAGCAATAACTCCACATTTTCATGATAGCATGAGGTTTTCCTCCATTGGTTTTACAGCGTTTCCAATAAACTGGATTCCAATATTACAGGTACAGTCAATGTATCTAAGCCACAAAATAACAAGTCATACCTGACATTTCTTGAGTTTCCATTTCCTGTCTAAACATTCTGTTGCAAGGATCAGACACATACCTTGCATCTTGTGACCAAGTAGATGAAGGATTTCCAAGACCATCCAGTGGACATCAAGATGAAGATGTAACAAATGCCAAGAGGGAGGAAAAATCTGTGGGAGGAATACAGGGCACCCAGTTTAATGTCAACAACAGAAAAATCCACTATTTTCACAATGTTTTCCTAAGTTATAGCAAAAGGCTGCAAGTGTTGGTATCTCTTAGTTAAGGGCTACGAAAACTGAGGTCTTATGAGTCATTCCCCATGACGGTCTGTATGATTTCCTTTGCTCTATAAAGCTTGTTTACCCTTGTGCCATCCACACTTTGGTGCATCTGTTTCAGAGGTCTGTCTCCTTAATAACAGCAACACCTGATGCCTATGTATTACACACACCTTTCCCTGGTTAGAAATAGTAAAGGCACTCTGAACATTGGCAGGCAGGTCTTTGAGTCTTCCAATTAAGAGAGTGATGCCAAACAGCTCCTCCAGAAGAGCAGAGGGGAGCAGAGCCTCCTGTTCCTCATAAGGGTGTGAATGCCCTCCATCCAGGGAGGCCAAAGGTTCCAGGTACCTGAAGAGATACAGAAGGGCATGCATGTCCAAATAAACACACAAGTGCAGTAAAAGTAGACAGACACATGACATTATAACATATAGACATGGATCAACCTTTAAATTAGCAGTACCACTATTGACATTTAACACATACCATTACCTGTGTATGAAGACTTTGACATACTGAAGAAATGAGACACACTGTTGTCTGAGGTCCTCAGCTTCATAGTGGAGGCTGCCCGCTTGACCTATAACACATGAGGGACATTGTGGGCCATATTCCTAAATCTTATGTAAAACATGCTCATCATTTAAGACATCTGGCATGACTACAACAACATATTTATAGTAAACTCATTAGCTGAACAGCTGATTAATTATATTGCTCATTTAAGCAAAGCACACTATTCAGGCATATTATTATCTTTATAATTCATCCCTGCTCTTTTGAACTTTTTTTGGTCAACCAGATAAACATACATGCAACACAGAAACTGAATTCACACTTCAAAGGTTATTGGGCTACTTACACTCAATGTTTTAAACTATTCTGTACTATCAACAATATTCAATTTGTTCTAATATGCAAGTAAACGTGTGGAATGTTATCCCTTTAACCTCAATGTCTAAATCTTAATCAGATTTAAAATCACATTGCCAAATTTCAGTACAACACACAATTCAGCTGACTTAAATTTCTTTCAGCACTTGCACTTTAGCAGCCGTATGCACATACTGTGTGGTGTATGTGTATGGTCTTTGGCTAGTAAGACTTCTCCTAAGGCAAATAGTGCTGTGCACAAAGCAATGTTCCTGACTCACACTGTGGCTCAGTGATGAGACCAACCGCCCTTCAACTTAAAGGTCTTGAGGTCAACCCACATATCTACCAAAATGATTTCAAGTTCGTAATTTGAAATGTCTAAGAAGGCATATGTAACTTTTCTTCAGATTGCTTCCCTTTCTAGATGTAAATGAATGCTAGAATACACTCTGTATTTCACATTTTAAAAGCAGAATTAACAGTTTACAGTCACCATCTAACTATTTGCCAATCTGCATAAAAGTTTGTTTATGTAAGCAAATCAAGATTCACTGTGTATACAAAAGAGTGACATGAATACCAACTATGGATTACATATTGCTCAACCTCACCAAAGTCATGTGAGCTGGACTGCACCAAGGTCTCCAGCCTGTAAAACTGTTGTCTGAAATACAACAACAAGCAACTGAGATTAGCCACAGATATAACGACATTAACTAACACTAAAACTGTTGTTTATTTTAAAAACAAACTTAACCGAGATCTGGTTTACCTCAACAAACCGAAGAGTAGCTTTGTAGATTCCACCAGTGCTGTCTCTGTTACCCAGGGGAAGCCAAAGAGCTCCACAGTGTCTGTCTCATACTCTGCAGGAGTGGGGTCAAGACGCAACAGCAGCCTACAGAGTCAACGTAGGTGCAGTCGGGTAAGACTTTAAGATTTTTCTGCCACTGAGATGCCGGATGCCATCCCATTAAAACGGGCTTGACTAGAATTTCAGCTGTTGTGCTCAAACCATCAAAATTGACTTTTGAAAATAAAAACAAATCTATGTGCATTTCCACAAAATGACATCACTACCATTTCTATGTAGAGTGAAAACTGTTGACCTCTAAGTTGTTTTTTTTTTTTTGGTCATAATGGTGAACTGACAGTAACTCTACCGTTTCAAGGATCCTCTAGCAATGTATCCCTCTGTGGAGAGTGCTCCAGTGAGGTCCTCCTTTGTTTCAGAGCAGCAGAAGCATGGCGGTCGGGCTGCTATCAGCTCACATAAGCCGTCTGCTGCAAAGGGAGAAACCGGTGGGGTGAGGGATTGGCTGAAGTCATCTGCCATGCTGCAAAATCAGTACCACCTTGAAAGACAAAGGTAGACAACATGTTGACACATAACAAGATTATTAAACAGAATGTACATAGAATGTACATAGTTACATATTGTAAACACGCTAGAACTATGTAAAATTAAGTACGATGTTCTCAGAGAGCTGCCATTATTCAGCAGACAGCTGTTTCTTTGACATACGTGATGCTTAACTTGCCTATACTATCCGTCAAAATCTGGCAACTGACGTAGCCTTGCTTCAAAACTAGTCATGTTCACATATCGTAGATAACAAGCGACCTACTACAAATGTATCTCAGGACAACAGTGTGTACAATTACACGCAGGAATTTTAGAAATTCTCTCTACAATGTTTGCGTGTGTTTGCAGGTAAATAAAGCATCACAGCATCACTATGCTAATGTTTCTAGTAGCTAACGTTAGTATCTAACAATGAAAGGACAGCTAGTAGATAGCAGTCTGTACCGTGAAACTGAAATAGCAGGATTTCTAACATGGAAACTAAACACAGTGGCGTCACCACAAATACATTATGGAAACATGAACAAACCTTATATTTCTTATGTGGAGTAATTCTTCGTAAATTTGAAGCAAAGCATGAAAATTACACTGTTGTCATTACCCCGCTGTTTGGGATTTCAGTCTATCCCGCGCGTTCACGGCACGCATGCGCACACTCAATCCGCGCCGATGATTGGTCTGAAGTTTCATAGTGGGTGTGGTCATATCTAGACAGGGAACAAGAGATGTCACTGCCCCGAATTTCCTTTATTGTCGCTATTCTCCAGTAGGGTATCATGCTATGGTATTTGCGTTGTCCAGCAGTCTTATTCCAACGTCTTTATTTCTCGAGAGGTTGTAGGAACAAGTTCAGTGTCCCGTATCTGTGACAGCGCTGAGCTCTGTTTTAGCCTCGAGAGAAAGTGGGCAATTTAATTAGTTTAATATATTTGTATTTAGTCTAATTTAGAGTTCTAGTTTATGTCACACGTTACAAAACACACGTGACGAATTCCCAATATGGCTTAACTTACTACCATTAAACATAAAGGGCTCCTCTGCACTGAAGCAGGGTACGCGCCATGTCTTGACTTATTAGGCTAACTTATGTTAAAGACTTTTTTGCCCCCCTCAGTTTCACTGCAGGGATTCCGCCCAAAATAGTAAAAAACAGTGCATCATTTTAAGTAGAATTTTATCCACGCTAACCCTGATTTCCATATGCAGATCTGTCTCCCAATAGTCCCTCTCGCCATCGCACCATTTCTTGCATTCTAATGCATTCTCACATCTTTACAAAATCCCCCTTCGACCACACGCCGTGGATGTGCTCGTTTTATCGACTTACATTTCGCTATTTCTGCACGTTTGACGTGTCAGGTGAGGAGATGCTCGATAAATGCGGCGTTTTGCATGCTCTGCTTTGCACGTTTTATTACCAGGAGTCAGTGGAGACAATAAAAATGGACGCGTCGGGAGATTTTTTTTCTTTACGACGCATCAACCTCCTGCTATGCTTTCACCAGGAGGCAGTCCGTCTGTGTGGAGGCTCTGTCGCCTGGATGAGAAAGGTAAATGTTTTTTTTTTTCTTAGCTCCAAACCCATTCAGTCCTTTCTGTGCACTGTAATACATGAAGGGAGTGAGATTTGAACCTGTTTCACCCCACCACCCCTCGCCCTCAGAGTAGTCTCGTTTCCACGTTTTGATGCACTGGACCGGGTTGAATTTTCTGTGAATTTTTAGGACTAACAATCTGACTACTGGAAACTTGATTCAGCCCATTCTCAGGATGCACTTACTAGAAATTAACCTCATCCTTCTGTATTGTTATCAAAATATGAAAGAATTTGATCCCTAATGGATTCAGTGGAACTTTATTATGTTCTTGCAGCTTTTTGAGGCTTTCTGATATACTCAGTGGACTATGTGTAAGGGAATACTGTAACTAACATACAGGGAACTACTGACAGAACACTACAAAGAGGATCTGTTGAAAAATTTTGTTCCACACAGATGCATGAACGGAATCAGGGCCTGTTAGACCTAAATGAAATACAACCATTAGAAACATTTATGCTTTCTGAAGCCAAAACAAATACATTAAAGGGATCAGACAAGTCAAATTAAAAAGAGTTTAATAATAAATATAAAGTGCTATGCGCTATAGTTTCACCCAAGTGTTTGTGTGTGGAAGCCTGAGAACACTACCATCCCTTTTAGTCTAACTGCTGCAAACTTTCTTTGCAGAAATACACCATCCACGACAGGTGCAGTTTCCTTTATGTCTTGATTGGATGATATGAAAAAGGCCCATTAGCTGCAGCTGATAAACTCTAAATATTTAACATCAGAAAAGGTTTTGATTGGCACTAAATGATGTAACAGAGCTAACATCCACAGCCTAATGCAGGCTGTATATCCCCACACAGGCAGGAGTGTAGGTTTATTTTGTTCAAGTGATAATGTAAATGTATTACCTTTCTTGGATCCTGACCTACAAGAGGGTCATAGGTCATGGTCACCTGCAGAACAGCTGCTGGTATAGGTTTGTGCTGCATGTTTGCAGTGTTTACTCCAAGATGGTTCCCCCTGCCTCTAACTTTGTAGTCGCACCAGTAAAAAGACTAAATTGGCTGCTTTTGCTTTAATAAAAGTAACAAAGACAAATACAAACAAACAATTTATGCTTTCCTTTGCATTAGATTAACAGATTTTATCAGTCTTCATACCGGATCTGATTAAGATAAAACTGCCAGCTATGGCAGCTTTGCAGCCATTTTGTAGCTGATTTGTAGACGTATTCTTTTCACCAAGTGGGAAATGTTGTCGCTGTCAAAAATTCCCAATTCCTCTGATTCTTTATTACACCTGGGAGGCTGATGTGAACTGTTTTTCTGACCTGGCTGCTTGTAATTATCTGAACAGTATCTGAGCAACAATAGTAAGGAAAGGAAAGATTTGTATAGCTTATTATCAGTGACAGTGAACGTTCCATCCACTCGTCAGTTTGAGTTAATGCCTTCTGGGCAACACTATGGAACACCTTTGGTAAACAAAAGCTATGTAATGAACAAACAGCATGAAAATAAGCCCATGTCAGGAGATCTCAATTACTTGTGTCACCCTTTGCACTTATGTTGCCATATTGCTGATGATACGTGTTGTGATAATTCTTTAACTGACAATAAACGCAGTATTACAGTGAAGTTATATTCAGTGTTTATTGGTGAGATAGATTTATTCGGCGAGTTAAAGACATTTCCTGCTCTCTTATTTTATCTTTTTAAATCCTTGGACTCTAGATGAAAGATCTCACATGTCTTTTCACGTTGCTTTATGAGCAGTAAGAAAATGATATTTCACTGTTTTCAGACACTGCAAATAGCCATAGTATTGAATGTGACTTCAAAACAGCCATCCATGGTTTAGTTGGAGTAATAATCTGGACATTGTAAAATAATGTTATCCTATGACCGGTAGCTTGACCTCTAGAAACCCTGTACGACACAATTCCACCATTAACTCCCCCTCTATAAGGAGCATAGTCAGAGGCCTTTAATGACTTTGCATAATGAGTTACATTTTCTTTTTTTCGTTGGGTCTGCTTTCTAAAAGATCTCTGTATTGTATAGAGGAGAGTGCTAGTCCCTTTTATCTCCAGAAAAAAAAACCCTTGTGGCTACAGTTTGATCAATTAAACTCCTGAAAGCCCCCCCCCCCCCTTTCATTCCTCTGCCTGAGAGGAATATAAAGTTATCAGTCTTCCCAAGCGATATGAGGACGGAAATAAGTAGTTTGTCTATAAAAATGTCCAGGTACTTTATCAGCGTCCCAGTAGGCCCCGAGGCCCTGACACTGTTCAATGTGGCTCTCCTGTACTCTCTCCCGTGCCCTCCCCTTCTCCCTCCCCCTCTCCCTGTCTGCTACGTCTCTGCCCGAGGCCTGCTCCTCGCTGGGTGAGGTGTATGCTGCTGGCCCTGCACCTCGGTGGGATTGACTGGGGCCTGGGCCCCAAGTGAGGTTATTGATTTCAATCAGTGGCTTGGGAGATTGGAGCTGAATGATGCTGTAGACTTTAAACGGTGGTCAGCAGCAATGCCTGTTGTTTGGGGTGAAAATGCTGCAGGAGGAGGCACTTTGCTTTTGAAGGGACGTCAGATAAACATACAGAGTAATATAGAGAGTGAGAGATCTTAATCTTCTGGTTTGGAGTTTTACTCTTTGAAAAATGTCACAAATACTTAAAAAGTACAAGAAAAACAATGTGCACGACAGGTTCTGTATTTACACCAATTAGATGCAATGTCAGTAAATAGTTTTAAAAAATGCCCACAATTCCAAAAGCTCTACTTTTCATTTTCAGATAGCTTGTTTTATCTGAATAATAGTTTAAAAACTTGAAATGTAGTTGAATATCATTGAAGAATGACTCCAAAACAGCCACTGTTCGTATTTGAGATGCTGGAACGAGCTGCAACGACTAATGGATTAGTTGTCAGCAATTAAATTAATTGCCAACTATTTTGATAATTGGTTAATTGGTTTGAGGAAATTCTTTTAAGAAAAAATCCCACAGCTTCCTAAATGTGAATATTTTTTGTTTATTTACTCCTTTGTGACAATAAACTGAGTATCTATGCTTTGGTTTGTGGACAAACCAGGACATTTCAGGACATCATCTTTGGCTTTGGGAAACACTGATTGACATTTTTCACCATTTTATGACATTTCATAGATCAAACCACCATTATAAATGTGAGTTGAGGTGACAATTCATTTTCTGATGACTGACTAATCAATTAATCAACCAATCATTGCAGCTGTAATTACATGCAGACTTGTTTTTAGGAGATGCATGTATGTGCACAAAACACAGAAATACACATAACTGCTTCTCAAATTACATTCAGTGCAACTCATGTATAAACAAACTGAGCAGCCTCATGGATCAGCAGTTAGTTGCATAACGAGTGGGAGTTTAAGTAATGTTCTTCAATCCTGCGTTCTTCCAACAGTGCATTCAGTGTTTTTCTTGTTGAGGAGACACTGAGAAGAGTGAGGTGACAACTTTTTGTTCCTTCATCGTTCACAGAAAAGTGCAGGCATAAATAAAAGACTGATAAAGTTCCTGTTTTGCTTAAAGAGGGAAGTTAGTTCACACAGTGAGAGCGCCACTGTTTTTCTGCTCTCAGAAGCATTTGCATCAAGGCCAGGAGATTAAACGTGTGGGTTGGGAACTGGAGAGAGTGTGTTGTCTCGCTTGGGGCCCCTGATGCCAGAGTTCTAGCTTTCATCGCACTGGGTGAAACATTTCTCCTGGACGTTTCACTCTCTGTGGCTACAGGTGGGTGGTTCACATGCTGTAGGTGGCAGCCACTGTGGACTTCATGCAAAAGTACAGAGGAGGTGGCTGTGGGCAAATTGTTTCACAATTGCCAATGTTCAATAGTTTGTGCTGAGATGCTGAATCCCACACTGTAAACTCATTTGTGTGGTTAGATGGTATTTAGAGTGTTATGGAAATATTTAAAACCGTAGGTGTTTGTGTTTTTCTAATATAGACATTTCCAATGTCAGTTTTTAGATTTAATTATAAAGAACCAATGAGAGAGAGTACATCCAGAGGGATGCTTGCCTATCAGCTTACAAAAGGAAAATGAAGCTGAAAACTGTAGAGCTGAAAAATTGAAGGGAAACTGTTTTGATGCATCATATATTTTGGGGTTTTAGACAAAATACGTTGTTTGGATATATCATGCGGGGCTTTTTCCTCTGTTTCCTTACTTTTTATAGACAAAACAATTAGTCTATTTATCAGAAAAACAACAGCAGTTAACTGAAAATGGAATCATCATTAGATGCAGTCTTACTGCCATGCTTTTCCGCACTGTGTGACTCTTATTCAACATTGTGGAAGGCTTTCATTACTGTGCCACACTAGTTTTGATCATAGAAACATTACAGCGTGATGGAATGCTGTAATGTGGGCTAAGACTGCCAAAGTGTCATAAAACACACATAATTGACATGAAATTATTTTATAAGAAAATGCATCTTTTTTTTCTTTACTGTTTGAAAGCTGTTTTGTTTTGTTTTCTGTTTTAAAGGCTCCATGTTCAGTGCAGTTGTGCTGGTGCTTGGCTGTCTGCTGCAGGTGAAACTGGTGACCACAGAGGGGCATCATGGGACCAACCGCCATGTCTTCTATGCAGTGCAAATGGACGGAGGCATCAGAGCTGCCAGAGCTCTGGCCGAGCAGCACGGTCTGGAGTTCATACAACAGGTCGGTGCATGTTTAAAACCCCTGTTTTTTACCTCCTCCTACGGGTCTGTAATTTACATTTTCTAAAGCCGGTTACTGAGGACCTTTTTTAAGAGCTGCCAAAGTGCTGACTTCAGTCTCCTATTTGGAGGATATCTGACTTTCATCAAATTACAGCAGCCTTTCTGAATATTTCATATCTGATCAAAGACACATAGTGTAGGCTGTCCACACTGAGTGACACACAGGCATGCACTCAGAAAGGCACACACTTCCATTCAAACAACCTTAGTTTACACCAGTGAGAAAGTCTTATATGTGGATAAGGCTCCAGTCGAATGTCTTTGGAGATGATTGGGTCTTTACCTATTTGCCTGGGTTTTAATCTGTCATGCTGAAATCTTTCCATTTGTCAGAAGACTAGATGTGATTTATCCACATCAATACTTTAAAGGTTACTTTGGTTGGTGAGTCTGAAAGTGTGTCAGCTCCCTCAGAAAATGCAATAAGAAAAAAGGGCTCGAAGCAGGTTTTGGTGAGGTGGAGTATGGTAGTTCTGCTTTTTATTGTAAGAGCAAGTTCAAAGAGATGGTTCAATGGCAGAAGATATTTTGAAATGAACTTCTTCTGATTCTCTCTTATGTAAGGTTAACAATTAAAGATTTAAAAATTAAGAGCCCTTATGAATTAACATCCATTTCTGCTGTGCTCTGTTATAATTAGGATTTTAAAAGGGATTCTTTTATTTAACTTCTCCTTTTCAAACGCAAAGACAACCGAATCAACACATACTCCACAGTGAGGATGATCCATAAAATTACTTACCATTACATTGCAATGACAGACCCATTTAATGAATTAAATCAATCTATATTGATACAGTGTTTTCCAGTTTCTTAGTTGTGTATATAATTGGATAGAGCCCTACAGGGGGAGAAATCTGAGAAAATATGATTACATCACACCTACAATCTCCAAGAGTCCACATAAAAGGTTTGAGCTGCGCTTCATTCATTTAAAGCGCATTACACTTTGTTCTTTGGCAGCAGATGTATATCCCTCCATCAATTTTTGGTCATGACAGGCAATCAAAAACTGTGGTTTGAACTTATTGATGGTTGGTGTGCGTGTGTGTATGTGTGTGTGTGTGTGTGTGTGTGTGTGTGTTTTGACATTATTGATAAGAGTTACGGTGAGTGTCCACTGGCCTGGTGTGAGGCTATGTGCAGCGTTGGCTCTGGGGAACGGGGACACGAGCTCATTTCAACCTTGGCCCTGGCGCCTCTGCTGCTGCTACTGCTGCTGCTACTGCTGCTGCTGCCTGGATCATGAATAAAACATCTCTTTGACCTTTATCAGGAGTGTATTGGACAGTCCACCCCCATTTCTGTCTTCCTCTCTGCCTGTCTCTCCCTCATTGTCCCTTGTGTGTGCACGCAAACACCTCTGCCTCTCCCTGCATTGTTTTCTGCTCTTTTATACATCGCTGTCCCTGAATGCAGTGAACACTTGTATGACCAAAACAAAAGCAAACACATTTACCGATTTACATGAGGCAGTGTACTTGTGCATGTGTATGTTGCTATGCAATGCTTTTTTGCAGTAACTCTAGTTTTGTTGGTACATATTGCTTTGACATCTGTCAAATGTTCCAACAATCTTGTAGGATTGTAGAAATCAGGGACATGATGCTGTGTTGTGGTTCAGTCCATTATCAAGGATATGCAGTAAACGTGTTGGTGTGTTAATAAGGTGTCCAACCCAGCACACCATATCCTGAAAAGAGCCTCAGACAACCCTCAGTTTCACAATCCCCCTAGGTCCAATCTGCTGACTGGCTTCTTTTACCTGCCTGTCGCCACAGGCTGATGCTAAATGTCACTGACACTAAATCGCCTTTGTTAAGTCAAACCTCTCACAAATAATTGTAATATCAAGAAGAAGCCGACACGTTACAATGTGCTGTGATACATGTATTGTTTCTGAAAACACTGAAGTGGAATGAAAAGTCTGACAAGCCCAACGCCAGCTTGGGAGGATTGTGATGTCTGCTGGCATTCCAGCGGTAATGCCGCATGAGCGGAATGGGAATCAAATGTCTCCATGCTGGCACTCAACATATTGTTGGTCTCTTTGATTTAGTGTACAGCATCCAAGAAAATGTCATTGTGTCTCTCCATTGTGCAGACTTGACATATTCATTTTGCAACTGTAAAATACAAAGAAAAACAAAGGAAAAAAAAATCTGAGATGATGTCTTCATGCCACACGGACAGATTTACTGTGATGGACTGCAGTTGCTTTTTGCAGGTACCTCTTCGGCAGCAGACCCGCTGAAGCCTTTTCTGTCGGGCTTTATGATTTTTAAATGCGTCAAAGTCAGGGAGTTTATCTATCCACGCTCATTTTTTCTCTTGCTTACACTTTGCTCATTTGGAAATGTTTAAAGACAGCTTATAGGTTGTCAGCATTCAGCTGAATTTGAGGGTAAATCACCTCATTCTCGATAAGATAAGATGCTGTGAAATTGAACAATATTTAAATAAACAAACACTACTAACGTGAAGCACCAAGGAAGCTTGTGCTTGTAATTACTATGGCTATGTGGCAGTGCTGGCGTGGATTCTGGGATTGCTGGCATACAGTGGTGAGTTCATCTCCTACCAAGGCTGTGGTGGTGTAATGCAGTCATTACGAGCCAGAGAGAAAGAGATGCTCTGACTAGGCAGGTAATGGCAGCCATTACAGGTGCAGGGTTTCACACACAATGACAAGAAAAAAACAGTCTGATCGCAATCTAAAATAGATGATTTTCTGTTTCACTTTACGCCGGCACAGAACAACAGCACAGCGACTTGATTTTACATGCTGATTAAAGGAAAAAAAAAAAGTCTCATCTTGCAGGCTTATTTACAATCTAGCCGACCTAGTTAAAAGTTACATCATATGATACTGCATTGTTTACAGGTATTATTTATTGCTTACTTATGAGTTTGCAAATCCGATTATAGGGACCAGATTAGGTCTATGTGTTGCATTGTATTTATTCTAGCTGAGATCACCGCTTCAAGAATCAAATGCCTGTGTGTGTGTGTGTGTGTGTGTGTGTGTGTGTGTGCATGCATGCGTGCGTACACATACACACGGAGGGTTTTTGTCTTGAACTCTGACACCAGGAAGTCCCTGGTCTCCAACCAATGGTGAAAGGCCGCCCAGATTCCCGTTCCTTCTCTCCAGTGAGGTGGAATACTGCTGGCAGATTACCATATCATTACCATATCATTAGCATAACATTACTGTGGCACAGCTTGGCTCGCTGTCTGCCGACGTGCTATCAGCTCATCGAGAGATTCAATCCCCAATCCGCTGCATGCCCCGCCGCCCTTCCTCTCCCCACCCCTCCTCCCTCTGTACATGCGAGGTGTGTTTTCCATCCAAGTAAAGCAGATGTAATTGAGGTAGAGCACTGGATTTACTGGCTAAATGAAATCACACAAACGCTTCACGATCAGCCGGGGCCGCTGTCGTACACATTCAGAGAGCTCCCTCTCTGAAACCTCATAGCGCTGCACCCAATTCAGAATCTCTAATATCCTCTCAGAAACGGCCTCAGTCAGATGCTAAGCTATGTCAAGCCTTACTCTGGCTGGATTACTGCAGGCTGTTGTGTTATGACCAGGTGTGGCGTGTGTGTGGGTGTTTGTGTGTGTGTGTGTGTGTGTGTGGTACTGAAGGGAAAAGGCCAATGTGCCACCATCTTCTTGCTTGCCCCTTCCTTTCCCTTTTCTGTACCGTAGGGCACCCAGGGGTGCGAACAGGGACACCAATCCTCTAATGGTTGGAGGAGAGGGCCCATTCCATTAGTCAGGGGGCCCAGAGTTCACTGCTGCTCTTCAGTGTGAGGAGGGTGGAGGGAGGGAAATGGAGGCAGGTGTTGGCCGGGGGCAACGCGAAGGGCAACACTGCACCAGCTGCATGCTGGGAAATGCAGAGCTTTTTTTTCCCTCTCCCTCATCTCCACTCCCTCTCTGCCTATTTCCTTTTCCTCAAGTACAGATGCACACACCTTGCCCATATAGCATGCACACACACACACACACACACACACACACACACGCACACACAGGCTGACTTCCTCTCATCTGCTTTTGTCCCCAGTTTTAATTCATTCCAGTAAGCTTTTCTCCATTTTCCTTATCTCTTTCTTTCTCAATCTCTCCCTCACACACTCATTCACTCACTCATTCACTCACGCCTATCTCCATCTCTTTCATTTTCGCTCTGTCTCTTTGCTTACCCCCCCTCCTTCCCCTCCCCTCCCCTCCCCTCCCCTCCCCTCACTCCATCCTCGCTCATGCCTCACTCTCATTTGTAAATGGAGAGAGGACTTGACTTAGGAATATGTGGAGAAGATGCGGTTTCCCTCCCAGGTGGGAAACTCTGGCGGGAGATGAAGGTGGAAAAGAAGAAGGAGAAGGGGGTGAGGAGGAGGAGAGCAGAAATTATGCTACCACTCCCTCTCTTCTCTCTCTCTCTCTCTCTCTCTCTCTCTCTCTCTCTCTCTCTCTCTCTCTCTCTCACTCTCTCTCTCTCTCTCTCTCTCTGGGCTGAGATGATGTATAGCTGCAAAGGCCACATGTTGGCCGTGTGATGGATTAAAGCACTTTGTAGGAAAATTACTGAGAGCGCCTCAGCACACACAAGAAGACTAGCCCTTAATAAAACTCTCTTCAATATTGAAATGTAGAGAGAGAGAGAGAGAGAAGGAAGGAGAAATAAAGAAGATAAAGGAAGATGGTGGACGAGAGCAGGGAGTGGTGGTAGAAGCACATAAACATGCTCATACCCGATGCTCTTATAGACAGCTTGGTATGTTGTGAAACATTGTCAAACTGCACGTTGTGAGGCGTTACTGTTGGATTCCACAGCAGGTTTTTGTTTGGAGTGGATTCATATATAAGAGCTCAGACAGAAAAACATGAACGTAAACAAGATTTTATGAAGTGGTTGTTTATTAAAAGCTTTGTGGATGAACTTTTGTGACATGCTCCACTTTCAGTGATTTCCATTTCTCACCCAAACTCAGAAGCAGAGGAAAAGTGACGGTAGACTTCAGTGCATGCCAGTTTTCATTTTCAGCTGATAGATCTCGCATTATTTTATCTGGAAGGAGAATTATTTTTCACAATGGAATTATGATTTTGGATTTTATTTTGGTTGCTGGTCAGGGTTCCATGAGTGGGATTCTTGCAGGACAGAAGTATATAGTAGGCTTGTAGCAAACTGGACTTGGAAGGTAATAACTTAAGAAGTATTTTCCACTAATTTCCATGGCATCTCAGTAACATCTTTCACTGAACAGCAGGAGTTTTTACATACACATTCCATGTCATAAAATATTATTTCTAGAGCTGCAAGGATTTGTGAGTTCATCGATCGGTCAGATGACCAGAAATTTATTTTAATGAATCATTCCAAACATCCACTGGTTTCAGGATTTGTTGCTTTTCTGTGTCACATGTGATAGCAAATTAAATATTTCTTTCAACCTGTCAAGAAAAACAAGCAATTTGGGGGCAACACTTTGACATTTGGTAGACAAAACAATGAATCTGTTAACCAGGGAAATAGTCAGCACAGTAAGCAACATTGAAACCAACAGTCAATATCATAACTCATAATCTTTTTCCTAATTGTTATTGTCAGTTAAGAATTTGTCACGCAGTAATCATGTGATTCATTCACTGTGAAATGATCACGTAAGGCTGTACTACATATTTTAACGCATTCTTTTAGTGCCTGATGACCTAAATTGTGTTCCCTCTCAATAGATCTGAATTTAAAGGTGGAGCACTGACCATTTTGTACACTTTTCTTTAGCTTTAGAGGCCCAATGTATTATATCTTGAGTCATTTTATCTTTTTTTTTTACCTGCTATTTTCTGTTCGATCCATAGGTTTGTACAGACATTTTTTCTCGTTCTAACATTCTTGGAATTAAATTTCTCTTTTTTGCTCTTTCCTCGTTTAATTGTTTTTTGTGTTTTGTACACCATGACTAATTACATATCTCTGCTAGCTTTTTATGGGAAATGATCACCTCTTTGTGGGTATCATTTGAGGACTGAAATAGATTTGAAATATTTTCTTTAAAACCTGTATGGTGAGCTTAATGGTTGTGCTTCTTTCTAGCCACGTTGCAAACATTCTTAGTTAACTTGGTGTGTTGTTTTATTATCTAATGGCCAGAGCTTGTTTGTAATAAACTAGAATTCTGTCCAAAAAACCCCAAACTAATTATGCATTTCTTGAAAAAACCCATCAGTCCCTGTATTTGTCGCTGTAAGATGGACTCACCCACCCCCCCACCCACTCATCTCCTGCAGTTCCTGCCAATATTGTAACCAACAAGGCTTAACTGCTCACCCTCTTTAGCCCCTAGCATCCCCCTCCATCACACATCCCTACTATTTCTCTTTTCTGCTTCTCCATATTCGGGGCTGTGGAGGCCACAGCCCCTGTAGGGCTGTTAGTATACACACCAGCTGCTGTTTTCTCCATAGGGTGGGCTGCCTCACGTGGCTCTCACACACTGCTTCAATGACTCTTGATGTCTGTGTTTATTTTTGTTTATCCTTCATGCTTTTCCTTTCCATCCCTCCCTCCATCTCTGTTGCTCTCTCCTCTTTCTGTTTGTCTGTAGGAGGCTGTCAGCAGCAGCGGGGCATGCATCCTGTGGATGCTTCGGTCCAACTCAGCTGAACTGCCATCAGATGCTGTAGTACAAAACAGGCTTATAGAGATGTTTGCTTATGATGACTAAAATGGAGATTTACTTTATTTTATGGAATTAAGATGGTCATGCGTCATAGTTAGTGTTAAGACCAACATGTAGTGGTTTTGTTATGAATGAATTTGTGCAAAGGATGCTGGTATAATTGCTGTCAGTCCTTGTGTTTTTATAGTTGACATTTTTCCAATAAACCCTGCTGATTTCTCACACAAGGCTATGACCCAAAGAAAAACAAAAGCAGCCCAGACATGAAGGTGTTTAGGAAAATGACATAAAATCTCCAGAAATAGTTGTTCATATTAATTTATTTTCTGACCACCTGGGGGTAGAAAAACAGCCATTAAATACAACACTGACATGTAATCAACTTTATAAAGCAAGGAGTAAGCAGCATTTATTTACTTGAAATTGTGTTTTTGGCCATCAAACAAGTCTAACATTCAGCTTTTCATCTTTTTCACTATGAACAGTTGCCTGGTGTTGCTAGAAACAACATTGTTGTGAGCTTTATGACTGAACCAAAGCAGTGAAGTTGTGGACTGTAAAACCAAAAATATGTGCTGAAAGATACTAAAACGCTGAGCTGAGCTGAAGGGAACTGCATATTCTGGTCATAATTCTGTATGTGCTCGGCACCTCCAGCAAGGTCTTTGACGTTTCATACCATCGTTTGTTTGTATCATCCTCAAACCTCACAGTTTAGGTTTACATTTCTGCCTTCTGTTTTGTTCTCATTCTTCCAGAGGTTCTGAACTTCCTCATGCTTTGGTGTTGTACATATGAGATCAATATAAGCAGGACAGCAGCTAAAGTCCATCCATCCATTTTCTGTACCACTTATCCATCAGGGTAGTGGGGGGCTGGAGCCTATCCCAGCTGACTATAGTCGAGAGGCGGGGCACATCCTGGACTGGTGGCCGGTCAGTCGCATGGCTGACACACAAAAACAGACGCAACACAACAACACACTCTCACACTCACACCTAGGGGCAATGTAGAGCAGCCAGTCAAGTAGCCAGTTAACCTAACAAGCATGTTTTTGGGACTGTGGGAGGAAGCCAGAGTAGAAACCCCACACTGGCACAAGGAGAACATGTGAACTCCACACAGAAGGGCCCAGACCGGGATTCGAACCTGGAACCCTCTTGCTGTGAGGCGACAGGGCTAACCACCCTATGCATTTAACATCATTGTTCCAGATGGAGTGTAGATTGCTTAAATCCAACCCCAAAGAGCAGTTTTGATTGCACCAACTGCTCACGTACTTCTGAAATTTATGACATGAAGGTTGAGTGGTGAAAATCAATTTCAGTGAAGTTCTTTCAAACTCACATTTACATGCTGCTATTTGGCTGTCATTGTGTGATGTATAAAAATTGTGTGTTTTAAAAAAATGTTGGTCTCAAACTCTTCAGAAAAATAACATTACACTGCAGTTCGCAGAGCGCACTTGGACGTGATTGGCAGTAGTGCTAACACTGGCTTTGTGTTCTTTCCTTCTTTAAGATAAGATACAACAAGGAGATTGCTGTATTAATGCTTATGTTGTTATAGTTTGTTCCAAGCTGTGAACAAACAAAACAAGTTGTTTGTCTGGTCAGCTCAGATGTAATATGGTCACCTCTGTTAACCTGAACAAACAGTTAGCTTTGAGTTTGCGCCAGCTTTAGGCTGATTACGAATCTCAGTATTGATATTCTGCTAAACCTACTGCTCACAACTTACTGAAATCTGCAATTGCTTTAATTTCTCTGCCTAAATTGAATTTAAGTAAGACGTTCAGAAAAAAATGTAATCCTCACTAACTTTTGATGACCATTTGTTATTAATTCTGGTTTCATATGAAGTTTTTATTTATTTATTTATTAGAGAAAAGCTCTAAGTACATCAGTGCTAAACACAATATTTAAGGCAGAGGTGGCCATGTTCGCCTTCAGCAACTGTGATTTAAAAAGGTAAAACATTTCTCATGGATGATCACAATTTTTCGTATCAAGTCACATTTTTAGGAAACAAAACAAGAGCTTAACAGAAAAGAAAAGGACACAAACTGACATACACACACAAAAACAAAACAAAAAATATATATATATATATATATATATAAATCAGAGATTAAAGAACAAAAGGAAACAGGTTGATCACAATACCTGCAGCTATTGTTGAGCTTGTGTGTTTCACAGTGCCTTAAATCTGCTGTTTTCTTTCAAGTCCAGTGCTTTGAATTTTGCTTCTTGGGCCTTTCGATCATATGCTGCGCAGTATGATAATCAGATCTGACACTTGAAGAGGGAGCACAAGCAGTTCTTATCCATAGGAATCAATAACAAACTGGTGACGAATCAAAACAAAACACAGACATGAAGTAAAGTGTGGAATAATTAACTAAATCTAGAGAATTCACTGATGAATTGACTGAATATAACAGAGTACTATTGCTAATAGGCAAGTATACTCTAAAATTAGAGACTTGTAGCGACCATTTTTATCAGCAGGCTCTTGTGATGAGCTTTTACACTTCATCAAAAACCAGCATATCAGACACGTGCTTCAGTAATTATTCAGTACAGTTTCTCAACATAATGTCTGCGGTATGTTGGTCTTTTTTCTTTTCTTTTTTCAAATCAAGACTTGAGATTGTTAAAATATTTTCATTGTGTTTCTATCAGGTGATTTCCAAAGAATTTTGGTATCCATTTTAGTCACTTTTCAGGTTTCACATCTGGAAGAGAAACCCGCAGATTTATAGGGAAATTAATAAAGGTAAATGTTATCTGTTTTGTTATTTTTTTATCTTGATCTATAATGCTGTATCTTTTGGCGTCTTTGAAGAGCTTGTTGTGTTCTATCAACCTTTACACCAGGTGATAGTTAAAAACGGATTTAGCATCAGAGAGCACAATGTATCACATTGAATTTTATACTGTAGCAATACTTATTCCTGAGGCTGCACATTAACAAATTAAAAAGCCTCTGTGGTATAACTAAAATTAATTTCTTTAATTGTCTAATCTATTATTATTTTTTGGTAATTTCTTTGAGTTCCAACTCAAAGTGGTTTTTGGTTGGGCTCCAAAATTCTCAAGTCCAATATTTATTCCTTATGGGAGCTTCTTCTCAGCAGTAGTAGCCAGGTCTGATCCAAGTTGTACTTGTAGAATTCTTTTTTGATTCCTTGTCATAGTATACTGTATACAGTTAAATAGTTGAATAGGAAGTGAACCACATTAGTCTACTTTGGTTTTGTCCTTGGTGGCGGCCCAATGGTTCGCACTGTCGCCAGCACCGTTCTCCCTGTGCCTGCATGGGTTTTCTCCGGGTACTCCGGCTTCCTCCCACAATCCCAAAAACATGCACATTAGGTTAACTGGCTGCTCTACATTGCCCCTAGGTGTGCGTGTGTGGTTGTCTGTCTTTGTTCCCCTCCTCTCACCTGTAGTCAGCTGGGATTGGCTTCAGATTGGATGGATGGATAGTTTGTCCTCATTGCATTCAGTTACACAGATAGTTGGGCAAACTTTCAGTCCGCCGAGGATGAATAGGATGGTTTTATTCGTGTGGTGACTGTGGTGTCCGTGTATTGCATTGTGGGAGGTTTTCGCCGCCCTTTTCTTACTGTGGTGGGGTTTTCTTTTATTCCATCTTTTATCTGTCCTCGGGGGCAGAATGTTTCATTTAAGCTACAATTGCTTGTGTGGCAGCATTTTATTTGATAATCCAGCCATTTTAAAGTTTTTTTTCCATAGTTTTAACTTACTCATTTTGCAGTCCTTAATATACAAAAAAAAATCGTTACAATAATGTTCTTCGTCAAGATGGTAAATGGGATGAGTTGGTAATTAACACATGTGAAACAGCACGTAAACATGACAACCTCAGACTGATATTCCAGTGACAATTAATTATTAATTCATTCATTGTGTTATAATGTATCACTATAATCTGTGGATACCCAGCACTTTTTAATTTCCTATAACATTATACTCAAGTCCAGGTATTTTCCTGTGAAGGCTTTGCAGCACTCTTCTTACAGCAGCAGGTCTGTCTTGCTAATCTTCTCTTCATCAGCACTAAGGTCATTCACTGAAGAGACACTGAGAAGAGCATGTTCAATAGTCCTGTCTGTCAGCGCATACCACCGTCTGGAGTCTCAAGGTCTAGTTGAACTGTGATATTGTCCTCAGTTTGTCAAGAGGGAGCGACAGGTCAGGGTGCTGTGTCTCCATTTGTACTGTATTAAACCCTCAGAAAGACTTTCAAGTAGTTCATGTTTCTGTGAACCTCAGTCTTTGCATTGTAATGATAAACACGTATTAGTCTAAAATGCCATTCAGCAGATTTTTTCGTGAATGCTGGTACAAAGTTCCTCAGTCAGACAAAGACAAATGGATTAGTCTTCGCTGTGAAAAACACCAAGTGGCTCTTTATTCATTTTCTTCCTTCCTAACTCGATAAATCATTACATATCTATCCATATCAGCAATATATCTCTATGTCTCCCGTCACACTGATTTTTTTTTTTTTTACTTTTTTAATTTTTAGAATTTTATCTGACCAGTTGTCCCATTGTTGAAGGCCTGTCTTATGTAACACAATTTGCCATTGTAAGTATATGTATATGGGTCTAGATGACACATGCACACATCAACTCCAGGTGATCCCACAAAATGTGATTGTCTTTACAGCTGGAATTACAGCAGCATGATGCATTTATGTATCCGTAAGTCAGTGGTCATGAGACTGGCATGAAACTTTGAGAAGTTTATCCTCATATATCATATCCTCGTCGGATATTCTGAGACAGGATTTATGCGTTCATTATTGTCTATACAATGTCTATTTTGTAGATCATATAAATAAAAAAAAATCTTCCAACCATTCATAATTAAAATGCACATTTTAGAGGATTTTGTTGACTTTGGGGAAGGTGTGCACAATGCTTTCTAGTTTATTATATTTATGTGGAATGAATCAGATATAGACACATGATGTTATAGTCTGACAGGATCAATACAGTATTGTGTTTAATTTGACAGCATTAAACAACGAACACCATCAAACTAATAAGAATGGCCACTAGTTCCACCAATGTGTAATCAGAGTTTCTTTGTCTTCTGTCTAAGAATTACTTCAGTAATTTCACTGTGACTTTGGATTGGAGCAAAAAATGAGAAAAAAAATTATTGAATGAGAATGAGTATTATTGGATCAGTCTTGAGCCATATGGGATGTAATACTTTTAATTCAAAATTGTTATGAGAGCTGCTAATATTAGGTGTAATATAAAACATGATGTCAGTATCATAGAGATTACAATATACAACCTAACTCATAGTTGATTATTTGTCATCATATGCTTTAATTAGTGTGTTTGTAATATGTTTGGACTCACTGATTATAAGATGTGAGAAAACAGCAAATGTCTACTAAGAATTATTAAAAGTTTAAAAGTATATATGTATGTATGTAAGGTTATAGATTGCAGGCTGCAACTATAGTGTACATGTCAGTTAACCAATAACCAACATTTGGATGTTAACCTCAGTCATGCCACCTAGAGTAGGAGCCTGTACTATCCAGTATGTGTTTTTGCTACTGTTTAGGGTTCCACTAAATAAAGATCTACTTCTGACTGCAGCCAGCTAGGATATCCCAATTCAGTCAAATTGGGGAAAAAGTCAAGCTTACTTAGTTCGTAGTGCAATGATTCAAGCATACAGTATTTATCTGTGTGTGTGTGTATGTGTGTGTGAGTGTGTTTGAACACTCTCATGATTAGTGTTCTCAGTGACTGGCTGGCTGATGGGGTTGATTTGTCCGACAGTGCTGTGTGTCAGGCAGGCTCAGCGTCCACACTGGAGAACATGAGTGAAGGAGCGGATAATTGATAGTGACAAGGCGCTCCCAGCCTTAATTGCTGCTGGTGAATTAGATTACCTTTTCAAAGTGCCTTCATTAGCAGAGGGAGAGCCATACCAATGGTCCCCTGATTGGCCTCATATTGTTTTGCTGTGAACCTGCTATGGCAGGGCACGAGGATTTGTGTGTGTATGTGTCTGCGTGTGTGCACGTTTGTTTTGGGCGGATTGAAATTACATGCTAATTTCCATGTCGAGCTGTAGTTTGATCGTGTGTACATGTGTGTTTATTGTGCACGTCCAGTGTCAATGATGTCAAATTGTCAATGTGACACATATAGCAGGAAGTGTTTCTCTCTCTATAGGACACTTACTGCTTTGATCGTTTTAAACGGTTGTTTCACCCATTACAAAAACAGATTATCACCTCATGTTATCTAGGCAAATAGATTTGTACTGCCACCCCAGGACAATGGCAATGAATGGGAAATTGCAATTAAAAGATTCAATAGCAATGTGTCTTTCACTAAACAAAAAGTCCCAGTAACTCTCAGTAGTCCATTATATGCCTTGCTGGAACTACTTTCTGCAGAAGAAGTGGTCCCTGTAGAAACTGTTCATGCTAAAGTCTGTGTTAGAATGCAGTGAAAACTTAAGTGCAGGCGACGGGAGCAGGTCATCCACTAATTGTAACCTGAAAAGCACTATATCAATAATACACAAAGCTGGCATGTATTTGTTCTCTTCAAGAAAGTAGGCCTATGAACCTGAGTGGTACTGTCAGGTTTGATTCTGAGGCTCCAGCCAATGATTTGCTTCCATTACCATCCATTAACTTTACTGGCTGCTTGCAACACAAAAGAAATATGAACACATACTGCTATGGAAAAAGAGAACTTTGTTAATACATTAGAAAATAACCCAAGGTCGACTGATGGACATTAACACTTTAAGTCTAACTACTGTAACTGGAAAACAACAAACATTAGTTGAGGTTAAAGATTAAACATGGTAATTCAGTGCATGGAGCTTCACACTGGTGGCAACCTTCCCACAGGTGTGAACAGGAAAGAGAGTCCACCCAGCATAACTCCCCATCTGCTCACAGTCACAGCTTCAGCACCAAGGAGAGCTCCACTGAGCGCAGCGCTAATGCTGTTGGTTATCCAGAGCTAAACACACACTGATTCTACAGAGACATACAATCATACTGTTGAGTTAAATCTTTTTTCTTTGTTTTTTTGTCAATGTCATGAAATTTACTGTCTTTGCTTTCAGTAACAGTGTAGTCATTAAGTCACAGTATGTCAAAGCAGTCCCTGCCAAGGCTGTCCACCACACTAAAGCTAAATATTTGTACCAAAATAGCCATATAATAAAAACAATGCTGAGAGTCTGTTCTCTGTTTCAGTGGCACTCTGCTTCTGTCTGTTTCAGAGTTTGACACACGCAGACAGGACTTCATGGTGAAATTCACGTGCACCTCATAAAATCTGAAATCTGCCCTGCCTGGGTGCTGACAGGGACCTCATAGTCCTTTTAAGTGCACTGTGTAAACGCCATTATGGTTGTCGTATTTTTTTTCTCATTTTACTTTGTTGAAATACATAGGTCTCCATCTTGCCTTTTGTTTCACTGAAACATTTTCAGTAATTAGATGGCAAAATCATAACAAAATCCTGTTATTTCCAACATAAGCACATTTTGAAGATTAGAAAATTTTAAATAAAACACATTGCACCAGCAAACTCAACCATATTCTTGTACAAAATGGTCCTCAAGTACTTCAAGTTGTTTCACTGCAGCATTTTTTGAAAATGAATAATAAAGCTATTAGCTAGGGCCAGTGGATTTTTTCATCTTCCAGTCTTTTTGGTGCTGACACCCCGGGCCTCTGGTAACAGGTGGATCGTGAAATCCCCCCTGTCTCCATACCTCTATCTGTCCCAAGTCCTATTCCTGTCCTGCTACTGACTCCAGTTGTGTATTTTATACAGGTTTTAGGAGATTTCTATTTTTAGAAAGGCATTTCAGTAACTTCCAGTGAGCACTAAAATCTAAACCACACAACCAATGAGGAGTGCTAAAATCAAATCTTTATTAATCCTATTTCTTTGTGGATGGTTGGAAGTAATAGAAAAAATAATCTCGAAGTGTTCCTTATTTAAATGAAAGAGGGCATTTATTTTTTCCTCTTTTGTCTTTTCCTTGCAAGACCAAAGGTCAAAGGTGGTTAGTTATAGCACAGCAAATTCTCCAGTCAAAGAGAAGTTTCTATAACGCTGCTGCCACGACAAAAAACGACGTAACAGCCCAAAAGCTAAGGGGAGAGATAGAAGGGATTTTTCAGAGAACAAGCAGTGAAAATAGAGAGGGGTTATCACTCCATGCAGAGACGGTGACATGAGCAGCTCCTCAAAAACCTGCCTGAATCCAAAAGTCCAAAGCCTTAGCCCCTCTTCATCCCCTGCAGCACTAGCTTCAGTTCCAGCCACCTTTCCTCATCCCATTTCCATATCCGTCTCCAGTCACTGCTCCATCACTAGCCCAGAGTACCCCCCATCCTAAAGATCCACTGGCATCCCCATCCCTGTCTCATGCTTCATCCGTGCCCCAGCCAGCCTGCAGCCCCCTGCCGAGTTAAATGGAGTGTGCCGGCGTCAAGGGAGTCGCGTGTGCTCAGTTCAGCTCAGCTCAGCTGGACTGCCAGCGTTATAAACTTACTGTGTGATTATTGTCAGAGCGAGACTCCTCCACCCAGGAGGTCTGCGCTGATGGGTACTATATGTCACTGGGCACAGCCAGCCATGGAGGGTGGGATGAGAGAGCAAAGCAGGGATAGAAACCGGGGTGAGGAGAGGACATGGATATGGAAGAGAAATACTGTTGGTAGGGGAGATGGAGAGAGGATAGAGGAAGACAGGCAGGAGGGCAGAGAATTATCAAAGGAAAGAAAAAAGCCAAGCTGAGCAAGGGAAGAGTGATGTATACCTATCTCAGCAGACAAAGACAAGGGAAGACACACAGGGAGTGATGTAAAGAGAGAGAGACACACAAGAATAAAGTCCTGCGAGAAGAAAGAGAGGCAGCAGGAAAATCAGCAGAGGAGAGAGAAAGAAAGCAAGACAGGGAGGGTGTTTAGAAACGAAAAGCAAAGAGAAATTAGAGAGGAGTTTCAAACGAGTGATGTGTGCTGTGATTGTTCTCTCTCTCTCTCCGTCTCTCTCTGTGTCTTGCTCTAAACGGTCGGGATGTGGCCTGTATCTGCCGGCAAGAAGGAACTCAATTTGGGACAATTTACTCGGCAGTCTCAGCCCTGATGCACCTCAGGGACAGAGAATGGAGAGAATGAATGTGAAGGAAGATAGAATCAGCAAGCCACAGTCACACACACACACACACACACACAATGTGCGCCTTTGCACACAATTGCCGCCGAGTAGATTTCACTTTAGTTAGTTAGTTCTAACTCTCCCAGGCGGTCAATACAATGTGAGTTTATAAGGCTTGGAAATGAAAAGCCCAGGATAAGGTTAGATAAACTGTGAGCTATTTGATTTTGGCCCACCTCTTGCAGAAAAACCCACACAAGACAGATGGCTGGAGGGGATACGCTGATACCGTGTTGGTCATATGGGTGATTAAGGCTGAATACGTTATGTGTTTTGACCCTGACATTGTACCTTCATTGGTGTCCCTGAAATGATGGAAACACTTACATTCTTAAATAAAAAGGACTCAATTAAGCGAGTCATGCATCAACTCTTTATAAGCTTTATGTCCTGAAAATAAGGGTTTTTTGTTTTGTCCTGACTGCAATATGTTTTATGCTGACAGGTTGGCAGTCTGGAGGGTCTGTACTCCCTGAGGGACAGCAGGGGGCGCTCTGACAGAGCCACCTTTGAGAGCAGACTTGCGACGGCAGCTGGGGTGAGTATTTTTAACTGTTCCATTAAACAAACACTGCAGAATAAAATACCCACCACACCTCAGGATCTGGTGAGTAGATCAAGCTGCAGCTTCCCAAAAGAAGCCACTCAGTGAGTGGTTGTTTTTTTTTCTTGGCCTGACTTACACTGACTGTGTAACACAGTGGGAAATGGATTTGTAACTACAGCAAATCAGAGCGTTCAGCTACTTAGACGTGACTGTTTGATACATTTAACATGGCCACGTCAAGGTGAATTCACACTCTGGCGTCGGTTCTGATTTTACACAGCATGTATATGCAAATGGAGGTTCATTTGGCTGGTGTTGCTGTTTTAATCAGGGTCTAGTGTTGATTAGCGGGAAGGATGGGGGGGGACCAGAGCCACGTGATAAGTAATGGCTGAAAGTTGTTTACCTTGCTTGTGTAGCTTGTGTGCCTGTTCCATCCAATATCACTTTGTGCCCCCACCACTCGCTTGCCACCTTCAACAAGCTGCCCTGCATCACCCTTGGAGAGCACAATGCTGTCTGCTCGCCGGGCTTTCGTTGCTAGGGAAACCGTCACCCACAGAGACATCCCATGACAGCACAGTGCAAGGGAGGGGGGGACTGGAGGATGGGTTGGAGCTGCAGCTTTGGCCCTGACCATTCTCCAGGGTGCGCCAGACCTCTGGCCCTTTCCTCAACGCACTGTCCCGTCAGTGACACTCACACAACGCACAAAACAGTGCATTCATACGCACAGGAAGACACACAAAACACACAAGCGAGAGAGGAGAAAAGAAGAGAAGAAAAGAAATAGAAGGAAGAGGATTCTAAACTTTCTGAGTCAGAGTCATCACCTGAATCAGTGTGCGTGTGATTAATTGAAGTAATTTATGTGCGGTCCCCTGTCACTCATATGTGGACATGTATGGTTCATGATTTCGTTACACTGTAACTTAAACTACTTTTTCTACCATTGTAACTTTCAGTGAATTTAAATTTACACCTTCACAATGTCCCACGGTTTTGTAATGAGTTGGGATGCTGAACAATTGAATTCTTAGACATTACATCTCCTTACCAGGCACTGTTGCATCCTTAAATGCTTTTGCATTGAAGTATGTTTGTTGCTTATGCTGTTTTATGTGACCTTGCTGCTTTTAGCATTGAGGCAAGAAAAGATTCTCTAAAATCGCTAACTTGAGCCCGATGAGACTTTGCAGAAACAGAATTTGCTTTAATAGCATATTTTGGTCTGTAGGCAGTTGTGTAATGGGTATATGGGAGATGTATATATGTCCACAATTACAGTGTGTTAGCTACAGTAGCTGGCTCACTGCCAAAGCCTGAGCTGTACCCAGCCCGCCCACCTCTGACCATTCTGACCTGTCTGTACAAACCTGTATACTCATTTTCACCCTGCATCACACACTGTACTTTGCATTGTATGTCAGTTGGGTCACATTACAGAGCTCACTAATCCCTGCACCATGTGAGTTTAAATAAGCTGCAAGGTCAAAACTGAGTCAGTGCTAATTTAATACTTCTTATATTGTGTTCTGAAGTAAAAACAGTGTTTCCAGTTCGTGCCAGTCTGTGATAAAACACCATTCCTGGGGTCGCACAAATTTGTGTGCATTGAATTAGGTGAATCAGATTCATCCAAAATAAAAGATTGAGTTTGATAGTGCAACATTTTTAGCATTTTTAGATAATGTTTTTATGTGTTAGTCGTAGTAGAACTCAAATGCATGTTGTTCATTAACATTTTCATTTAAACTCTCCCTACTCACAAAGTCACGTTCAAATCATGTCATTGGAGCATCAGGAGCTAACCTAAAATAAAAATTCTTACCTGATGTTAATGTCACACATTAATGAGAGTTTGACATTTTGAACGCCAACTGGACAGCAAAAATGCTTATCATCACCAATAGGCCTCAGTTAAACTAAAGTTGAATTTGTTGTAAACTGATGTCTTAGCAAGTCCCTCTTACAGAAGATATGAAGATGTCATGTGTGGAATAAAGTGTGTCTGTATTTGCAGATGTCTGCCATACTAAAATAGTATTTTTATTTAATTAAAAATTGAAAGCTCAGTTGTTTTTTAAGTATTAAGCCAACATGTTAACAAAGCTTTAAAGCTTTCAACATCTGCAGTTCCAGAACAACATCGTCTGCTGAGGAAGACCATGTGACACAGCTGAAAACATTTCAGTAGAATGTGGCTATTCAAGTAACATAACACACGTACTGCATTATATTAATACCACTGTACAATCAATGACCACATGTGACTAGATTCATTGATGTCTTTGAGCTGTGAAATCAGTCAATTGTCATTCATTATTCACTCATTTATTCATTTAAAGCTTTACTTTCCTACAGGAAAGGACCATTAAGAGCGTGCTTTCAAGGTCCCCCTTTCTAAAATACATGCTACAACTTTTAAATATATAATACAATACATGTGTAAACGTGAAGGGAATAATACAACAAACCACGTAACAGTTAAATAAAACGCATACACTTGACTGCCAAGCAAGTCAGAAAAATTCTAAACTGCACTAGGGGGACCAACCCTTTCAATTTTGCTTGTTTCTGCAAACTGTGACACTTTTGTCAGCCAGTTTCCCAAGTGTTATGTGTAGTTTACCAAGAAGTGCTGTTCTCTTCCCACCTCCAACAAACAGCCTCCCAACTTTTTCATACACTAAACAGCGACGTGTTCTAAAGACATCCCCAGTATGAACCAGTGGGCAGAATGATAGACTGCAACTGGAGGTTGACTTGACTGAACAATTTACTTCCTGCAGTTTTGGGTCATATATGCCTTGTTTTTATGAATGTCAGTTTTTTTTGTAATACGGTAACCTTAAATATGCCCCAAATTTATATTAGATCAATTTTTTTGCACAGACAGTGTAATTATTGATGTGATATAGTAGTATACAGTATAGTAAAATAAGTAATATATAGTAACATAATTGGAAGTTAAACCCAATATTTTATAAATATCAGCAAAGTGTAAATCATAATGTAAAGCCGCGACCAACAAATCATGCATTATCACCATGACCTCTTGTCTTTGTGAGTCACTGTGTGCTGTGAAGATCCAACACTCAAACACTCACGTGGTTGATGGTTGTTCTTCAGATACTTGTTGTTGTAGTTTGTTTTGTCTTGTTTTGGCCTGTTGCAAACTAAAACTCAAATGCATTCCTAAACACACAGGTAGCAAAAATCTTGTCTCTGAAAAACCCTTCTTTTCATTTGTTTCTTTTATATTCTACTAGTTTCTTCTGTGGTTGTGAACTGTTGCTTGACGGCGTCTGAATCTGTTAATTGGTCATGGCAGCACAGGCCATTTGCTCCTATATTTCCTTTTCTGACTTTTCACCCATTGCTGGTATTATTTTCCTAACAAAACAAACTGGTTTTAACACTTATAAAACTATTGTTAAATTCTACTGAGAGTACTTGTGAAGTGAAACATTTCAGCTGAACTCTGAAGCTGAATATGACTGTGTGCCATAACAGACAAATAATAAACACACCTCATAAATCAGTACAATGTGAAACAGCTGTAGCTCATATCAAACCGTGGCTGAGTAAAAGCCATCCATAGGAGGGTCTGAAGCTCACGTTTGAGAGCTGTACTGCTTGTGTATCAGCCTGCTGCCAGCAAAGCCATCATCAACTGTTGCATTAATCGCAACGCTAATGACATAATTAGCAAGGCTGTGGAAAAACAGCCTCTCACAAACATGTGAGGGCTCAGAGACAGTACACAGATAAGGACACAGTACGCACACATGCACATTTGCACCGCTCACACACAGCTAACACACGGCCTGATTCATCGAAGACATGCAGGAATGTATCCACACAGGCAGCCAACAGACTGTGGCGTGTGCATTATACACACACATTGTTGCAGTGTGACAGGATCTAAGAACATCCAAAGGCTCTTGTCCATGTCTGTACCTTGTTTACTTCAGGCACCACCTCCCCACTTCCTAACTGTCCTTAACATCATACTGCTCGCAGTTTCATTCTCAAACACACAGACATGTCTCTGACTGAACTCTACACTGACCTTTTACAAAATGTCTCAGATACTAACCCCCTGCCAGCTTCTGACATACACACACCGGTCCCTGCTGGTGTACTACACACTTAACACACACCCATACAGAAAACCACTGTGCAGAGCGTGTCCGGCCCTCTGACTTTTTTTTCCTTTGTCTTAACGACTGCCTAGTTAGGCCAAGCTGTAGCTGTGTGGAAGCCTTATTGTTGCTGCCACTGTAGCAGTTACAAGGCTCTCAGCAGAGAGACACGTATGTGGCACAACTGTTGTGTTTTCATGTCCTAAACTGAGTAACTGAACAAAGTTGCTTAATGAGAAACCTGTAATCATTGATGTAATTGTAACAGGTCAAGGTCAGGTCAGTCAGTCAACCAAATGAACATGGCTCAACCTCTTTTTGAGTGTCAGTGTAAGATTGACATCTCAGT
The DNA here is from genome assembly GCF_020382885.2 of Scatophagus argus. Taxonomy (NCBI): domain Eukaryota; kingdom Metazoa; phylum Chordata; class Actinopteri; family Scatophagidae; genus Scatophagus; species Scatophagus argus. The sequence goes on from NC_058501.1 coordinate 5,717,606, forward strand.
GCAACTATTACATTTAGCAGGGCTGAGTATCATTTAAAAAATTACAAGACTTCATAGTACTTCAGGTGATACTTCTTTTTTTCTAAAAGAGACAACTGCCATAAGGTTGCCAAAGGTAAAGTTAATGGGGAATCCATAAAAAAACTGTGAAACCAAGCATACAGACCTGCCTGCTAGAGCTTTACATGCAGGAGATGAGTAATTTGGCCTTGTAATCAGTTATAATTGAAGTAATAAACATTTTTGGCATGTGCTTTAGAGGACAAGACAACATCGGTTTTTAAGAAGTCACTGGCCTTATGAGTATGATGCATCAGTTCACCTTGCTTGATGACATGCTTTGTCATGCTACTGGTATTCCCAGTATTTTCCTTAAATAATCCTTCTGCATTACGTGCATGTATTTTGATCGTTCCCATCACACCACAGGTGTGTAGTATAGCCATTCTATAGAACACCTTGGTGGCATTTCAGCATCCATCCATTTTCTTTACCGCTTATCCATCAGGGTGTGTGGGCTGAAGCTTATTCCAGTTAACTAGGAGTGATAGGCAGGGTGCACCCTGGATTGACACACAAAGACAGCCAACCTCACACTCACACCTAGGGACAATTTAGAGTAGCCAATTAACCTAATGTGCATGTTTTTGGGATTGTGGGAGGAAACCGGAGTACCCAGAGAAAACCCACGCAGGCACAGAGAGAACATGCAAACTCCACACAGAAAGCCCCAGAGCTGGAGCCCTCTTGCTATAAGGCGACAGTGCTAACCACTGCACCACTGTGCCGCCCTTTAGGACATTTTGGCTTGTAAAAAAAAAAAAGCACAGTCTGTTGCCAATGACATCAATGATAGCCCAGTGTTTTAGTAAGTCGACAAACCAGCCTGTACAGCACCGTCTGAAACTGAAGCCGCCAAATTCCATTTGGCTATCATTATTATTTATACCTGTGCTTTTCCTACTTTTCCTACTGTGTCTGAATTTGCAGAAGTCTACAGACTTTTTCACAGGAGACATTTTGGAGTTTTATAGCAATACAAGCACACTGATAATTGATAACAATATGTGATGCATTCTACACAGAGGGTAATTGAGGTCACACCTGTCACCCTGTCACTTCTGACCCTCTGATATTTTCCCACACGTCCTAATCTAAAGTAAAAGACCCATCACATCACTTTGTTTTATGTGCTTATCTGTGTTAATCATGTAATCACGTGGCTTATTGCAAAGTCCAGTTAGCTTGAAAACCAGCATGTTCTCATGTTTGTTCCAAAGACAATTTGATTGTCAAAATGCAGCCTTTCTGAGATTAAAATTATTCACTCAATGTTTGTAATATTTACTGTTATTGACTCTATGTTGGTTATGCCTGGGTCCCTCAAACGTGTGCACTTTGTGTGTTTCATTTTACATATGTAAAATCCTTGAGTTTTATATTTAAGGCTGTTACATTCAGCAGAACAACACACACACACTGCTATCCACACAGGACAGAAAATACAGTAAAATTTTCCCTCAGTGCTTCCTCACTGCTGAAGCAATTGTGTGCATTTCTCTTTCCTTATTTTTCTTTCTTTTTTTCAGGTTTTTTTTTTTTTTTTAAAGACTCCAGTCACATCCGCAATCCCGCGGCCCTATAAGGAGCTTTCACGCTTTTTGGTTTGCTTTAGATGTTTAATACCCCCTCTCTTTTGTGTCAGGGAGCCGGAGAGGCGTTAAGAAGCGCTGATAAACCCCACTTAGATCCCTTCCTGGCCCGTCACCCCGGCCTGCCGGGCCGCTTTAGCAGGGAACTGATCTGTGACGGCCTGCCACTCAAACTGAGCACTTCTGAAGGCTGACACAATGGAGTGAGCAACACACCAGAGGGCCTGGGGGTGGGTGGGGAGGAGGTAAGAGGGAGGGTGAGACAGAGCAGGGAGAGAAGGCCAAGAGGTGCCCTAAAAGAAGGCTAGAGGAGGGGCCAGAGTGTATCTCCCTATTATCTTTCTGCTCTCTTTCAACTTATGCATTTTCTCTCCCCCACCCCTTGCTGCTTGCTACTGTAGAGCTCACACTTTTTTATTGTTTTTATTTTATATGCCTCTATGTTGGTTTTACTGTTCATCTTATAGTTGGTGCTAACACAAACAAATCCTCTCCTCTGTCTTGTTTTTTTCTCTGTGGTCAGCCTGGTAGCCAGAGATGAGAGGGGTGGGGGTGTGAGGTCCAGATAGGGATCAGCGTCAGGGTCTGGGTGCTGGGGTGCGTGTGAGGTGGGTCATGTGGTGCATTCACTGCTGCGTTGAATAATGAGTCCAGCCAGGGCCAGGCCAGGGCAGACAGGGCCTCTAGAAGCACAGCGTTGTGATTGACAGGCAGAGTGAAGGAGCGGGGGGTGGTCTGAGGGGGCCATGTGGTCACTGACGGTGCCATAGCCATCACTTTCCCAGGGGGTTGTGGGTGGGTAGCGAAGCCCAAAATGTCAGTGCTGATATCTGTGCAGCTCGGCTCATATCACACTGCTGCAGCTGCTTGCCATCCACCACATCCACTCATTCATATAGAGACATGGGAGTATTATGCACACACACAAACACACACAAACACACACACACACACTTTTCTCTGTGTTTCCTGAGCACCTTCCTCAGTCATTCACTTCTATTTGTCCACACATACACATGCAGTATATTCTTCATGGGAACACACATACACACGCACATATTTCTCCCTACACCTTACTGTCTCTCTGCTCCCCCTCCACCCATTCACATTGTGTCAGTTCTACCTCAGCTGTTCCATCATGTGAGTGCTTAACTGCTCTTTTCTTCCTCACAGCTGGAAGACAGTTTTTCCGAATAAGGTTTATTTTTCATAGCTCTGCCCACTCATCTCACAACTCTAAATAGCCTTTTATTTTAAAGGGAGGAATGTCAGCTTCTTCTGTATTTGATGCTGAAGTTGAACTGGTTGACTCTGTATTGCAACATGTGTTGGGCTGCCATTTCATTCTGTTTAGTGATGTTGTTTCACATGACTTTTTCTTCTTACATGTGTACTGTCTCTCTCTGTCTCTCTCTCTCTCTGTCTTTCTCTCTCTGTTTGTGTGTGTGTGTGTGAGCTGCCTATATGTCACAGCTGGATGATGAATGCGCTGACAGTAGTGGGGTCAGTGTCACAGACAGTGTGGTCAATTGCCCCTTGTCCCCTGAGTCTAACCTTGAGCAACACTCCCTAAAGAGTCTCAATCTGCCATTAAAGCCCAAGCCTACACACACACACACACACACACACCCATGCAGACATTCCCTAGTGAGTGTGTGCCATTAGTAGCTGGCAGGGCCTGGTTTGACAGAGAGCGATTAGCTCCCTATCATGTGTATTGATCACAGTTTCTTTGCTGCTCCTTCAGAGGAGGGGCTAGAGGGGTTTTACAAGGTAGTTGGAGTTTACACGCGCATGCACATACACACATACACACACACACAGTCACATCCTTGTTATCCATGTATATCCCATGTGCATGTCTTTGTTTTATTATATATGAACTGGAAACATAAATTGATCTTGTCATTTGACCATATGTTGATGATACACTATATTAACGGAAGCACTAGGATGTGGCTGTTTTTCAGGGGTTGGGCTGGGCCCCTTACCTCCACTAAAGGGAAATCTTAATGCTTCAGCATACCAAGACATTTTGGACAATGCTGTACTTCCAACTTTGTGGCAACAGTTTTGGGAAGGTCCTTTTCTATTCCAGCATGACTGTGCCCCATGGCACAAAGCAACGTCCAAAAGACATGGTTGGATGAGTTTGGTGTGGAAGAGCTTGACTGGCTCACACAGAACCCTGACCTTTGGGATTAACTGGAACAGAGATTGTGAGCCAGGCCTTTTGGTCCAACATCAGTGCCTGACCTCACATACCTGACATACATTTTAGGCAAATATAAAATATAATGGACTAAGCTTAATTGCTGCAAAAATTAACATTTGTAGACAAGCGGACCTGCAGACTACACACCCATAGACAGTCTGGAGGGCTTTAGTGTAGTGGTCATATAGTTAATTATTTACATAATTAAATCTCTCGCCTGTAGTTAGCTGACATAGGCTCCAGCTCCTCCACAACCCTGATGGATAAGCGGTATAGAAAATGAATGAATGAAACCTTTTTCAGAATATCAGAATACCTTTTAATATGCATGGACTCTAACCCTAACTGTGATCAGGAACCATTAAACCATAGCCATACTGTGTATATAATAAATAAACATAAAGCTGTTTTATATATTAAGATGAAAGCATTATGTAAGTATGACTTTTTTAATGAATGTTTGTTGTCTGAAAATTACAGGCATATGAAATGTAAATGAAAGCATCTGTGCACTGAAACTGTACATGGTATGCCAATGATAATGTCTCACAGGGCTGCACTGGTGTCATCTTGCTGACGCTTGCTCACATCTGCATGTGATTGTCTTTGCGTCAGCAGAATGATATGTTTATATGTGCAGAGGTGCTTATTTCTCCATGATAAATGAACTATCACTGCTAGATTATAGATCTAATGTTGTCTCTATATGCCATTTCTAATAGTTGTTGAAAAACATTTTTGTTTTTGTAGTTGCATTTTTTTTTGTTTTTATTGTATTCTGTGGTACTGCTCAGTGTATATAAACAACATTTATGAACTATGCTGTGAGGGTATGAAGACTTAACACTTTACAAATGACACAATATGTCTAATGTAGTGCATGTGTGTAAATAAAAGCAAGATCTTGTTCCTGTTGATTAGACATCAGCTAAAGGACGTGTACACTAACCCAAATATTGCACTGAGCTTATGATATATTTTTTTATGACATTTAACCTCATCTTAAGTCATTATAAATCAATATGATCAGCCTACTACAAACAGCAATCCGATTACTGTACACACATCACATCAACATCCTGTCTGAGGTCTTCTGTGTTTAATATCACACATGTAGTTCTTACCTCTAACAGCCTCTCTTACCCTAACATGCGTCTTCCTCGGGTAGTTTAGACCACTCTTGTTAATTGAGTCTAATTGAAGAACATGAAGGGGAATAAAGCTAGCAGCCTTTTAGGACATAAAAGACTGCAGCCGCCTCTCAATAGTATTTATTTTCAACCTCTTCCACTCTGATTTAAGTGTAGGAGCACAATGGTGGGCTGATACTGATATGTGTGTGTTTGTGTGTGTGTGTGTGTGTGTCTGTGATCTGTTGTTTGATTTAGAGCACCCACCTTCACAAGGACCAGCCTCTTATCAGATCAAAGCTGCAAGCAGCGGCCTATGAAAGAAATTTTGTGTGTGTGTGTGCACACGAGCACGCACACATGTGAAGGACAGAGGTGTAGGTGAGGCGGGGGTGTTTTCGTTGCTTTTAACCCAGGACAATGGGACTGTAAAAGAGAGAGTGAGCGAGCACTCTTTGAACTAATGAAGAGGAAACCTTTTACTCTCCTCCATAAAGACACCCAACTCTCCCCATGCTATGGATTTCCCTTCTCTTTCAAAGTAGAATGAAACAGAATAGAACAAATTATTTCATTCGCTCCATGCTGCTTACTGTTTTGCTTTTATCTTCATAAATCCACAATCCTGTGGAAGAAAGACTTTTGAAATGGCTAAAGATTATTAGAGCTGTTGTACATCTTTTGGGTTACACTTAGCTAAGTGAAGTGAATTCCATTTTGGTTTCGTTTTTCCCTTTACTTCATACAATAAATTAAAAGTTAAAATGTCTCAGGCATTAACGATTGGTGTGTTACTGTGTGTTGTGATTTCCAGGTTTACTGGGTGCAGAGGCAGCAGGGTCGTCATAGAGACAAACGGGTTCCTGTGACAGGACCGGACCGCAGCAGTACTCACAGTAAGTTTTACACAACACACTTTTTTCAGTGATGCTTTTATTGTATTTTTGGGGCCAATCACTCATTGCTGGAAGACATAACAGCCCATGATGGTCACCAATTGAAATGTTTCTTCTAGTAATAATAATAAAATCACCATTAAAATGTAGAGGGAATAAATAATTATATTTCTTATGCTCATCTCAAAGAAATGAGGTTAAGAAAAGCTATTTGCTTTTGCCACTTGTAATGTTTTGTTGAGTTTGTCTGACAGTTAACATAGGCACAGAATAAACTAGAACAAACTCTCAATTGTCCAGTTAAATGTCCGTAAAGAAATTACACGTTATACCTTCCTTGTATATAAATAAACACTTAACACATTTTTTTCAGTTAAATACTTCAGTATTATTGATTGTTTTTTGTAAGTTGTGGCGTGTTCCTCATAAAGTATACATTCTCAAAAATCAAGTGGCTTTTAATTCAGGATTGGTTTCAGAATTTTAGCATCTAGTATCAAGAATTACAGAAATGACTGCCATTTTCAAGCATATGCTTTTTGTATGCATGTCCATCCATGAATACAGCGCCTCTAAAAAGTACCCTCCCTCTTGGATGTTTTCCACTTTTATTCAGCCTGCAAGAAAACTGACTTTGGGAGGATGTGTTGTCCAGTAAGACAATGATCTGAAGCATACAGCAAAAGCTACACAGAAATCATTTTAAGTCAACAAAGTGAATGGTCTGAAGTGTCCGAGTCAAAGCCCAGACCTCAATTCCAATAGAGAATTTGTGGCTTGACTTGAAAAGGGCTGTTCATCCCTGTGCAACCTGACAGAGCTGGAGCAGTTTTGCAAAGAAGAATGGGGTGAAATTATCCAGATGTGCAGGTCTGATTGAGACCTATCCACACAGAGTCAGTGTTGTGATGCAGCCAAAGGTGCATCTATTAAATGCTGACTTGAAGGGGGTGAATATTTACGTACTCACTTATTTTACATTATATATTTTTAGTTAATTGACATTACTTTGTAGACATCTGTTTTCACTTTGACATTAAAGAGTTTTTTTGGTCAAAAAAGTCAAATTATATTGACCATGATTCCATTTATAAAATCAATTAAAGGGGACAACCTTCAAGGGGGTGGGTACTTTTTATAGGCACTGTACTGTATATGTGCATATGTCTTTCTTCAGCTTAAGTCTATACCACAATTGTTTTGTAGATGCCTTTGAGACATCGTTGTGACCTTTGTGACAATGAACTTCTCTGATGAAACCAGTGTAACAGCTGCAGTGGTTTCATGCCTGTTTCATATTTACATCATGCATGTGTATACCTATAAGTCACATCTATTATTGTTTGTTATAGTTATCGTGTGTGTGTGTGTGTGTGTGTGTGTGTGTAGTGGGAAGTGGTGGGTGTTTTTATACATGAATGTACTGGCGCACGTCCCACTGCGGCTCTCCCTCTCTCTATTGCTCTCTCTCTCTCTCTCTTTCTCTCTCCCTCGCTCTCTCTCTTTCTCTCTCTCTCTCTCTCTCTTCTCCTCTCCCTCTCTCTCTCTCTCTCTCTTCCTCTCTCGCTCTCTTTCTCTCTCTCTTCTCCTCTCCCTCTCTTTGCCTCTCTCTCTCTTCCTCTCTCTCTCTCTCTCTCTCTCTCTCTCTCTCTCTCTCTCACACTCACTCACTCGTTGTGTGTTGTATTATCCTCAACCTCAGCATCTGCACTGATAGATGATACAAAAGTGAATTGGAAAGAAAAAGATGAAAAAGCAAGTATATGGTGGATGAACAGTGCAGTTGTATGTTTGTTTTATACACTGGATAGACTGGAATGGACTGGGAGAGGGAAGGAGCGAGTGCACTACATTTTGACATATTTGAACTTTTGAAGTCTGGTGCTTCTTACTAGCATTTTTAGTCTGAAGCTGCCAGTGTTCATTATTGTGTGCCAGTATTAATATGACCATTCTCACATCTTACACAGCCTCTTGGCAGGGTGGAAAATCTTCATTATGGGACTCTAAACTCTGTTAAAGCATAGGATTCATTTAGAGACCGGTATGAGTGTAATGATACACACAACTCACTTTCTGCTATGTGTTCTGTAGAACAGGAAAAACAAATGCAGAAATGTAAACACTCACTGAATGTCATGCTTTGTCATGCATACAGGAAAAATTAGGGGAATCAAACACTGGCAAGAGGTCAATAAGAAAAATGAACAAATGTCACTATGTCAGTAATGCTCTGTCATGTTAATTAATGTATTAATTAACACATTGTATATATATTACATATATATGTTGTATCTTGTTTGTTAAATCTGTACGCAGTGTGTCAATTAGTGAGCTTAACAGGTGTTTTAACAGGCATTTTTACCTTCGGACAGAACCAGGCTGTTTCCAGTCTTTATGCTTAGCTAAGCTAATCGTCTCCTGGCTTTAACGACATACTTTAATTCTATAGTTAGTGCACAGACATGAGACTGGTACATATGTATGTATTTCCCAAAATGTTGAATTACTTGTTTTAACCAACTTGGCCTTGTTCAACTTTACTCAGGCTAATAAGGTATAATAAATATACCTTAGATCAAAGTGGACTCAAATGGAAAACAATGTAGTCAGTACCAGATCTGATCGTGTGGCACATCACAATCTCTCTTGGACAAAATATTGTTGGAAATTACTGCTGTTGCAGGTAATTATGATATAAACAGCAGTCATTTTACAAAATTTGATTCACAGGTGTGATTTTGGTTAAGAAAGTTATTATTCTCTGTCTGAGCTGGCAGCTGAATGCTTTACTGTTGGTACATGATGTGAAAATGGTTTCAGTTAAGAGTATTTGGATGTCCATTTTGAGTTTGTTAGTTTGTGTAGTATTCGATATGTGTCAATACCAAGACAATCCCATACTGATATCGACCTATCCATGATTAAATATGTATCTGACGCATTGAAGTAAAAGTTGTCACCTTCTGACTTTTGTACCCCTTATTTTTTAATGTGACGTGAATGAAAGTTTTTACTGGAAGAATGCAGCTAAAATTGACCTGATGTGTTCAACTCGAGAGAAGACTACTCTGTTGTCAGTCCACTTGCAGTTGTTCGGTGGTGTTACAGAGCAGACTTTAATCCCCCACAAAAGGTCTTTGGATGACTACAGACACCTACAGACACTGGTTTGCAGAGAGCCACAAAGTCACTTTCGGATTAAACATTAATTAGTGACATCTGATTTGATCTGCTACTGGCGATTTTTATCATTTTAACCTGTGAAAGCAAAGGTCAGGATTGACTAGAAAGGAGCAGCTGCTAGCTGAATTTTCTGGGCATTGCTCTTTGTTAATCAGACAGAAAGAGATGGACCTTAGCGAATCTGTGTATTTTGCCAACATAGATTTATAAATTCAGTCACTGGCACTGTTGCACCCAAGAGGCGCTGTTACACCTTAACTTTGCTCACACCATAGGCTTTTTATGAACGAGCAGAATGTTGCATCAGTAACAGACTGAAAACACAGTACACAGCAAATTTTACAGTGTTAAATTAACTCTGAGAGAGTCAGTTCTAACACTACGCTGGTGTTTATTTTGTCCTAATCTTTGCAGCATTAATTTAACATGTCCTGAAGGGTTTATAATACAACTCACATCCAGTGTTAAAATAACTCTGTCCAGAGTTGAAAACAAAGCCTGCATAACACTGGAGATAGAAATCTTTGTGATTGCATAGGGAGAGGCATGATTTAATAACTGTGAAAGTTGAGTCCCAAACACTGCCCAATGACACGAACTCTCTTACAGTTAAATCAGCTTTTAATGGTGTCATTTCGACTTGTTCATAGTACATTATTATACGTTACACTATTATTATTTGGCTGGTAAGAACAGCCAAGCAAAGGTACGTTCCATTACGTTTCCTATAGGTCATTTTCAAACAGGGTCCAATGTTTTGGACTCATATTACAGTGGCAGTAACTGTGATGTGTGTCGCAAATGGTTTAGCACGTTTGATTGTTAGTGTTGCTTTATAAATTGAATGATTTGGGATTGATACATGTAACATTATACTCCTAATAATTAAGTTTGAAACATAGCCCGTTTACAAGGATGTGTGCAGTGTTTTATTAAAAACATAAAAAGCAACAAACCATTAATAACTAGTATGACATTGTATGACAAGTAATTTTACAATTCATATCTATCGTGTTTGTGTGTGTGTGTGTGAGAGAGAGAGAGAAAGAGAGGGAGAGAGAGTGAATGGCAGTGAGGTGGTGGGGCTCGATATGAAGAATGAGAGAGAGAGAGAGGCAGTGGAAGTGTATGGAAAGGAAAGGTGCAGGCCTTGATGATCGACAGACAGCGAACCAAGCTGTGCTGCAGTAATGTTATGCTAATAATATGCTTATGGTATGGTAATTTATCAGTGGTATTCCACCTCACTGGAGAGAACGAGAATCTGGGAGGTCTTTCACCATTGGTTGGGACCAGGGACTTCCTGAAGTCAGAGTTCAAAACAAGAAAAATACACACACATATGTACACACACATACACACATAATGGGTCTGTATGCTTGCAGGTTCCCAGAGGAGAGAGTCTGTAGCTGACAGGCAGCCGGAGAAGAAGAAAAGTGACCAGTCCCTCACCTTCAATGACCCGCTCTGGCCCGTGCAGTGGGAACTGGTGGGTGTAATTGTGTGTGTGTGTATTTGTGTGTGTTCAGTGGTCTTATCTGGAAGCCTCCTCTCTCTCCTCTCAGCTCTTGTCCTCATGGTGAAGGATGTTCCTCTGACAGGCATAAGTTAGGCAGGCTTTCATGTGTGACTGGGGAGGGAGACAGAAGAGAGAGGGAGGTAGGCAGATTGTGGTGGTGGGAAGAGAGGGGGAAAGAGAGAGACAGAGAGAGAGAGGAGGTGAAAGAGGTTGTCCATGTTGAACTGAGACAGATGTCTGGGATTGATGAGACTCGGAGCAATACTGACACATAAACTGTGCTGCAACAAGTCAAGCTCATCCCTTCAGCAGAATCTGAATTCAACAAAAGCAGCTTGATGTATGTGTGTTTGTGGAAAAACAGCAGCAGTACAAAAGCAGTTTGGAGGATATTAAAATAAATGTCATGTGTTACTGTACAGTACTAGCACAGCATTTCAGCTACAGTTCTGACTGTTTAGTGACTGTTTTACAACCTTTTCCTTATTATGATCAGAAGTCAACCAGTTACAGTATTTCAACAAATACTGTAACTTTATCTACACAAGTGAGATGGATAAACAGGGAGAGAGAGAGAACAGTCACGGTGTGATCTGGAAAGAGAAGAGTAGAGAGAAAAAAACAAGTTTTTCATCAAGAATGAACAGACTCTTGCATGTTCGCTCTTTCCAGTGGCAGTTCAAAAGCAGTATGTCTCATGTCCAAGACTGTGGTGATTAGTAAAAACAGCAATGTGATGCATCACTTTTGATGCAAAACACAGAGCACCTTTTGAGCAAATATACTTACTCAAGGGTGCAGAAAATCACATGTTTTATCTGAAACTGAATCTAAGCAAGTTAGATCATCTAACAACTGGACTTCTTGAACTGACACACACACACACACACACATGCACTCACATATCAGGGCGGCAGGGATCAGCCAATCGCCACAGTGGATGATCTTGATTGGCATGCTAGGGTGTAATCTGACAGAGCCAGGAGAAGGAGAGGCGGGGTCTGAGATTCACCGCGGCAAATGGCAACTCGATGATTGACATCTCAGCTCTCAGGCCAAAATGGAGGGGTGAGAGTCAGAATGGGGGTGGAGGGTGGTAGAGACAGAGCTGGGGGAAGGGATGGGGAGAGACGGGGGGTGGTATGCAGCACCAGGGAAAGAAAAATCAGACACAGCTCTTCATTCTCGTCATTGCTCTCAATTTTATATTGACAAGATTGCTGAGGAAACACAGTATAATGCATGGACACCAAACAGATTATATGATATAACTAACTGTAAGTACATAGCTTGATTATGTAAACCAAACAATAGAATAAAATCATCATTAACTCACTCAGTAATCAAGAAAAATGTGAAGTATTTTTAAAATACTCTCCCTCTCACTCTCTCTCTCCCTCTCTCTCTCTCTCTCTCTCTCTCTCTCTCTCTCCTTCCTTCCCTCCCTCGTCCCCTGCTCTTGTTCTGTTGTGGTAAGCCTCTGGTGGTCATGGATATTGATTGAGGGTTAGTAATCTGCTCAGGGTGGGTAGCTTGCTAGGACCAGACCATACCTGCACATATAATCTGTGTTTGTGTGTGTGTGTGTGCATTTACTAAAAGCTGTGTGTACATCATGGGTGAGTTGCATAAACACACAAACACTCATGCACACACATGAAGCAAGTGGACTGCATTGTATTCTTGTTGAGGCTGCATCCAGCTCCTCCAGAGGAGCTTGTTCAAAGCTGCTAAAATCCATACAGCATCCTGGACATGCTTGCAGTGGATGATGTACATGTGTGTGTGTATGTGTGTGTGTGTGTGTGTGTGAGAGAGATAGACAGAAAGAGTATTTGTGTGCTATATCTGAGGGGTGGAGAGGACGATTGGATTGGGGAGGATTTTTAATGTTGCTGCGTTTGCATGTGTTTTCTGCATAGAGAAAGTGTTAGTTTGAGTGTATTTCTTTAGTGCTTTTGTGTTGCATGAACACAACTTTTTTCACACGTCTGGGTGTGTGTGTGTGTGTGTGTGCACGTGCACATGCGTATATGCTTGAAAGACAGGCCTGATTGTGTTCCAGTGCTTCAGAGAACGATTATGATTCTGTGCACAGTTCTGTATGTGTGAGTGAGTGATGTGTGTGTGTGTGTGTGTGAGAGAAGCTTGTGTTGTTGGCTTTCACTTCATGACAGAGTGTGTGTGTGAAGTGAGTCAGCGTTCAAGATGCCTCTCTGTGGGCTTATAACCAAGTTCACAAAGGTGTGTGTCTGTTTTTTTTTTTTTTGTTTTTTTTTGCACATATGTGTTCCTACGAACCCTGTGTGTGTCTGTGTGCGTGTTTCTACACGCACTCCCCAGGGCCTGTCCATGTGCTCTGGTGGACGTTAGCTTGCTAGCTGCTTTCATCTGCTTTATTCTCACATACTACAAAGCAGCAGTGCTCCCTAGACGCAACCCCCTCAAACACACACACACACTCTCACACTCACGCACACAAACAAAGAACATTCCCACTGTACATTATCAGCAGCAGTCTCTTATAACACCAACCACATGTGGACCACTCTTTCTGCACATTTTAAAACAAAACAGATTTTTTCTTTTTGTCATAATATAAATGTAGTTACGCTGTTACTTTGCATATTTAAAAAAACGGACAACAGAGACGTGTCACCCTGAACAATGCCTACCTGTCGAAGGAGGTTTTTCAGTGAAACTGTCTGTGGTGAACACAAATGTGACAACATTTAGACATCTCCCTGTGAAACAAATATTCTGGCAAAATTCAGAGTCCCTTTAAAGAATAAATTAGAATTTCCCTAAAATATCATTAGCTGTTATTGTACATTTACTAAGCACTACAGCACCTGAAAAAGAAAAAAAAAGTACTGCATACCCTTCAATACAGGTATCCAGGTTTTAATCATATCAAGAATGGTTTTTAAAATCATGCATTAAACCTTTATCTCAGCAGTACCCTTATGTTTTCTTTTTCTGTTGTTTTTTTTTTGTTTTTTGTTTTTTTTACCAGTGTCAGTCCATGTCATTATTATTAAATGTGTGGAGCACGAATTTTACTTGGATCAACAAGGTTAGTGTAACAAATCCAAACTCCAAACTGCAGTGTTGTTCTCATGTGACAAACAAAACAGCAAAAATCTGGAGGAAAGGTGAGTTCTGGGAGAAGACAGACTTTTGATATTCTTGAATGGAAGTAGAAACTGGCTGTAATATCAGCAAGGTTGTGACCAGTCCGCCATTTTTTCCTGCTTGAAAATGGCTGAGCTAAAACCAAGCACAACACACACGCACACACCCTGCCCCCTACTGAGTTGTTTTTTCCCCATTGTGCTCTCTCTTTCCCTCCCTCTTCATCATGATAACAACAACAGAGTTGAAGCCTCTTGAAACACTCACTTTGAATATCAAATCTATTGTGTGTGTGTGTGTGTGTGTGTGTGGGCAGGGGAGTTTTGGTCAGCTGCTGACATTTTTGGTAAGACTGTCTATTTATTCACAACCTTTTTCAAGATGCACATTTATGTGTGTGCAGCTGTTGTGTGGTGTGTGCATATTGTGTGTGAATGCGTATGCACCATTTCAAGTTGTATGGTTAAGTGTTGGTGTGTTGCTGTATTTTTATATGTTTTCAAGTGGATGTATGTAAGGCACAAGGGAGTTGCAGTGATTGTGCTTCTGTCTCACCGTGCAAGAGTTGTCACTGTGCACGTGTGTTCAGATTTGCATTTGTTTGTGTGTGTGTTCATTTATGTGTGGGTGGATTTGTGGTTTTAGGTGCAAGGATGAAAGATCTGTCTCTGTGACTTGCTCATGAACTCTGTGTGCTCCTTATGGGCACTCAGACACAAGGATCTGCACACACTATCTCACATAAACACAGAACACAACAGCTTCTTGTACCCAACATTTATAACACAGATTCCGCATGAAGTATGTGTATAGACAGCAGTGTGTTCAAAAATTCCATGTATATGTTCTTTTCTTGATAAGTGCTCAATTATTTTGGGACAACACAATATTGCATAAGGATGAATGTTAGTAATTAGAAAACAGTATCTGCAGATGGAGTTGCATGTTTGAGCATCTGGGCAGGCAGGTGGTAAGCAGGAGCAGGAAGCTGCAGTAGCATCTAGAGGACAGGTGAGGAATGACAGATGTTGAACAAAGGACAGTTTATGACATGCATGCCACACACACAAAAGAGAAGAAGTGGAAAAAGAAAAGGGAGAAGAGCAGGATGATGCAAATGAGTTTCAGTTTCATGCCAAAGGAGCACTACAGGTATACTGATATTCCTCATCTGCTTAAATACAACCTCAGACTTACCAAAGCAGGCGTATAAACAAGTTCAAAAAATACTGCAGCTCCTTGTGTAACCTCCGCGGTTGCACCTCAAGATCTTGAGCAATTCTTATGTTTTATAATACACCACTCATTGCAGTTGTCCTTTTCAAGTAGTGACAGTAGTGTTTGTGTGTGTGTGTGTGTGTGTGTTCAGTTTTCACAGGGTGAGTACCGCTCCGATGGGCTTGACCTGAATGTGATGCCAGTTTGGAGCAACAACATCACTGGTAATGGAGTAGTGGTCAGCATCATTGATGATGGTGAGTCTAACCTTTGCTGCAAAGCACATGCTCACACACACTCTTCACTCTGATCAGGTCCCTTAGGTAGTTATGCAGGTGCCTGTGAAACACTGTAGATTGAAAACACAGAAGTGGATTTTTTGGCAACGGAAATAAGAATAATGTGGCATATTTTCTAATATTTGCAAACACAATTCCATAGTTTTGCTTTAGTGCAATAGCTTGCAACATCCAAAAAGATTTTAGATTGGTGCAGACATGCCAAGTGTGGTGTGGTGAAGATGAACTCTGGCCCTCAGTGGACAGGATGAATGATTTATGTTTGGGCCCACCTCCACCACCACCACCACGTCATCTTCATCTCAGTCACGCCACAATGAGAATTCATTTCTCTCTGATTGCTGGGATATCTGGCAACAAGGGAAATGAGAGAGCGGCATCTTATGGGCTCATTCATCAAGAACTAATTGAAGCCTCACTAGTCTCAAGTGCTGATAGAGCTGGAGTAGTGTTTGAGTGTGCTGTTTTGTGTATGTGTGAGTGTGTGTGTGTGTGTTCATGTGACACTTTTTGGCTCTGACTCTGCAGTATGTGTGTGAAAGTGGACTTGGAGAAAATGTCATCATACCAAGAAATGGAAACATATCTGTGCCTATTTTTTGTCCACCTGCACCCATGCGTGTTGATTCTTACTTCACTCTCCGTTTTTGATGGAGCATGATGCTATTATAGTGGACTGCTTTGGACAGAAGGCCTTCGCTTTGCTCTGCATCCCTTTGCATACAGACAGCTACTCACTCACTCACTCACTCACTGTGTGTGTGTGTGTGTGTGTGTGTGTGTGTGTGTGTGTGTGTGTGTGTATTGGTGGTGAGGCGTGGGGAGTGGATACAGAATGAGCAAGCAAGCGAGAGAGAAAGAGAAAGAAATTAAATAGAGGAAGGATATAGAGGAAAATGTCAGGAGAAAGCAAGAGCAAAAAGGATTCAGAGAGGGGGCGAGTGTGTGTGTGTTAATATATTTGTGTGTGCATGTATGTGTGTGTATGAGACAGAGTATTAGACTTGCACCACTGAATCTCCTCTCCTCTGAGGCTATTGTACTCTGCTCCACCTCTCTGTATTGATTCCACCGGGCAAGAGCTCCCTCACTCTCTTATTCCTTCTCTGTCTCTTTCTTTCTCTTTCTCTCATTTTCTTGGTCTTTTTCTTTTCTTTTTTCCTGTTCCCTCTTTGTTAACGAGGAGCTGACTTCTTCCTCTGCCCATCCTTCCTTTTTTCCCTTCCCTCTCTTTGTCCCTCCCTCCCTCTCGGACAGTCTGCCTCTCACAGCTGAAGGATCGTGTACACGCTCACCTTTAGCCACCTTTCAGTCGATGTCTATTGATTTTAATATCACAATGAAATAAATTATTTTTCTTTGAGTGAAGGCACCCCACCTCCCCTCCTTCTGCTCCTCCTCCTATACATTCTCTCTCTATCCCCATCCTTCAGTCCAATCCCTCTGTTTTAGAGGTAATGTAATTGGCATCTGAGGCCGATCCTCTCCAAGCATTGAATCACATTCAGTGTGCCACTTTCAATTTGTATTTCTGTGTTCGGGTTTGCTTCTGACTCTGCTCTTTCAGGCTGTTCCCTCACAGTTACAACATAATATATATTTGTATTAGATTTCTTTGATTACTGTACTTCAGGGGCATCAGCATGACCCATAAAACACAGTTCAATAAACTCAGGGACCTCATTTACTAATTTTGCATTTGCTTTATTTTATACATAAAATCACACTAATGAATGTATTCTTGTGCTTGAACATCTGGGCATGAGAACCACTTCTCGCTGTGTGTTCTCATAAACACCTACATAAGTAACATAAGTGTAATCCCCAGTAAATCTCAAAATTACACACAAACCAACTGTCAGACATCGAAGTAATTGATAGATTTTCAGCTTTTGCTCCTCTGGACAGGCAGTTACGCTTTTATGATATATGATTTTATGATAACACTGTAAATTTAAATTAGAGTGAAACTTTGCCTTTCTTGTAGCTTTACCATTTAATTCCACACAACTGTATTGTTATCTTCAGGCCATGACTATCAAATAAATTTACATGCAACAGAAGCACACATGAGGACGGATCATGGAGCAAAGCTTCCATATAACCACAAACCTAATGCTATCTGAATTAACGCTGCAGTGTAAAATTTAACAAAGCAAAATTAAAAAAAAAAAACAGTTACCAGCATCCATTTTACTGCTCTTGTTGATAAGTTAACTGCCCCTCAGTCTTACAACATTAGTCCAGTGTCCCAGGCTCCCAGACTGTGGGTAACCATATTAGCCACGCAACATGCTAACGCCAGGTTCGATAGCCATCGGTCCATCCATCCATTTTCTATACCGCTTATCCGTCAGGGTTCCGGGGAGGTTCGATAGCCTAAACTACAAAATATACAATAAAAGTACATAAAACATGGCAAAATTTAGAGCTTTCAAGTTTGAAGTCAGGTCTCAGACATCTGGTACTGATCTATCCTTGGACTTGAATTGTTACTGTCCTTTGTCAAGAAAGGAGTCTGGAGTAAAATGCACAATCGAGTATTTGACAGAAATGTCCTCAGTACATTTCCATGCTGTTAGTTCTGTTTTAACACCATCTTTGTCATTTTACACGTCAAATGATGATGCTGGTGCCCAAAGAATAACAGATTTTGCAGCAGGAAAACAGTGCTTTCAGTGTAGTCCACGCAGAGGAATTAATTGCATTGACTTGACTACGTTTACCATCAACACTGATTCAACAAACACGGTGAAATTTCCTTTTAAATGCAACAGTTAAAAAGCATGTGTGTAAGCTATGCATTGGAACGGAATCATTTTTTACGTTTCCCCATACTGAACATTTTCTTTTTTAATTTTGAATTAATTAAGTTATTTATTTTTTAAAAGTTGGTTGTGGAAGTGTCAAGTAAAACTGCATTTACTGTCGTGGCAATCTAACTGATTAGTTGTACATGAATTAATATATTAGTCAATCAGCAGAAAAATCAATTGGCAACTTTTGTGATGACTAATTAATCATTAAAGTCATTTTTCAAGGAAGGGTGCAGAGAAATTAATCACTACAGGTTTTCAGATATGAGAATTTATCATTTTATTTTAATCTTAGATTATAGTCAATTGAATATTTTTGGATTGATGGTCGGACGGAAGAGGACATTTGATGCCACTGCTTTTGTCACCGTTGTATATTGCTTTATAGACCATGCGATTAGTCATGAAAACCAACATGCACAGCAAACAACATGCTGGGAAGCTTTCCTGCATGCCTGTTATGGGGAGGCTACAGTATCGTAAACTCACCGTCTGTGATCTTTTTCATCTTTATCTCTCTTGGGTGCCACTTTTGTCTGACAAGTTACTATACAAGGTTTCTAGGACTTAGGTGTGGTTGACTTTATATGTCATTTAATATCTTATTTAAAGTTATTGCATAAATGTGTGCATGTACTTGTTTGCAACATTTTTCAGTCTTCTCTGCACACATTGGGAGCTGTTCTCTGCTTCGATAAATCCTTTAGACCCTTCCATAACAGGAATAAATGATGACTTTGACATATGGAGTTCATCAATATATAGTGTTTAGGAGTGTTTGGGCTGTCGTCCAGTGATTATGACCAGTGAGTGGGTTGAAGATGAAATGGCATCCACCCTCCACCCACCTTGTTCCACAACATCATTACAGTGTCCCTGTCACCACTGCCCTCCGTTCCTCCTGGCTGGGCGTCCCAAAAGCACTTCAGTATCGATTGACTCTGACGTCATTGCCATTACATGTCATTGGTACAAAGAGAGACACGGGACACAAATTAGGGTGGGTGGATGGATGGATGGATGGATGAGCATCTTGATGGAGGGAGGGAGAGAAAGAAAAGAGGGATTGCACTAAGTTGAAGATGGTGTCATGTTGTAGTTATGTCTTGAAATTCAAACTACTGAGGGCATAATATGAGCCCGGTATAGATGCAGAGCTGTATTTATGTTGTCTCACTGAATGTATTTATCTGTTGAGGGAGGTGTGACAAAACATTTTATGGCTGCTTCAGATGGCTTATGTGGCTGCTGTGAGAGGCAGAGCTATATTTTTGATATTCTACAGCCTCAGCTGATTGACTTAATGAGGTGTGTCCATACAGCATGAAAAGCATTTGATCTTCTGTCTGCTCATGCAGCTCGTCACAGTTGTACTGAGTCAGAAAGCTTTCAATTCTGAAAGGTCTGTTGGGATTGTAGAGGTTACTGCATGTGTAAATTATGTGGTTCCACCTCTGCTGATTAATTGATTAATAAGCTGGTTAATTAGAAAAAATAATCACAAAAATAATTGAATTAGTTTTATGTCTGAAAGTTGTAAATTCTGATTACAGTGGCCTTCATCTCTGTTATAAAAAAACTTGTACCAAAGTCAGCGGTCCTCTTTCCTCTGTGTGTTTGTGCATGTGTGTGTGTCTAAAATGAATGAATGAATAGATGAAATTATGAGTAACTTACTGTCAACAGAATGAATGAATATTATCATTCAGTGGAGATTCATTCACAATGTGGGAAATAACTACACCAAAATGAAACAAAAACCATGTTAGAGGAAGCTCTGCCTCAGCGCTCAGACAGAGCACATGGAAGTTGCTAAATCCAAGGGGTGATGAAGGCTGATGATGAGGCAAGTTCCCCAGAAAGTGCCGAGCATAGTGAAGCAAACTCTGATCTTTGGACAGCCAACTGTAGGATAACCGCTGTAGGCTCTGTGAAGCAGCTGGGTCAGCGTTCCACAGGAGGATGAATCCAAGCATCCTAGCAGACGCACAGCGTGTGTGTTCCAGTCTTGTGGCGTTCAGTAGCAAGCTGAGGAGTCTGGATGCTGGAGCTCAAATAGTCTTAAGAGTCTTAAAATTTAACTATGCAAAAAAATAGGAGAGAGAAAGGAGATGACACATTTAGAGCGGGATGTGTCTTTTCACACACAATTTAAGGCTCTAATGAAAGGGTGTTAAGGTAATAAATTAAAAACTTTTTCCTGCTGTGGGTGGGAAGAGGCAGGAATTAAGTTCTGTCCCATGTCTTATCCTGACATCCCACATCCCTTGAGGTCAGAAGTCACTGGGTCTGTGCATGTCTGGGTTCTGGCTTCTGCACCTCCACAGACAGACTTATAAGAATAAACATCATTTCTTTATATATTGCTGGTTTAGTTTCATTATAGCATTATCAAAATTGGATTTTTACACCTGTATGTGTACATGTTTAATTGGTTTTCTTGGCGATTGTATGATAATCCAAGGTACATTGTCTGAGCTTTGGATGCACCATCTGAGGGATTTGCTGAGCAGCAGCCATTATTATTATTCACAATATTTGTCATCCAAATTACCAACTCACTATATTCTACACAGCAACTGTTGTGTGATTTATTGATTTTATGGAACACCACAAAGAAACTTTGCATCTAAATGTAGAAATTTAAGTTTTAGTTAAAAAGAGCAGCTTTTGTTTTTAGCTGGTATGGTATGCTACTGCTATGGCAGTGATTTGTTTATGTCAACTTACAGTCACCCCACACCAGGGCAGATAAGCTTCAAAGTGACTTCTGTCATATTACTTAGTGTCTGAGTGCACACTGTATTTTCCCTGTGCAGCGTAAACAAAACAGGCCATAATTTTCCTAATCACAGTGCATTTGAAAAAGTGTTGCACACAACCCACTGAGCACACAGAGGCTCCTTTGCACAAAATAATAAGAACGTGATTATCGTGATTATCTTTTACCACCAAGCAACAAAGGCCTTGACAAGTAGCTAAACAAAGTGGTCACCAAGCAAGACTGGATTTCTTGTAATTTTTGGTTATTAGAATTAACAAAATTATTTTATTACAAGTTCTCTGTTTGGAATTTGGCAAAAAGAAAGTCTGCCACAGTTAATGTTTCATAATTCATCCTTGTGGCTGACACGCTGGTGTATTTAGCAGAGAGAGCTAAGGTTGGTAATAAGATAAACCTCATCTTTACACTGTGTCTCTCAATTTTTATTTAGTGCATCCATGCATTAAGTCATGCTCCTGGCTTAAGTCCAAAGATTGTCAGAAGTCTGCATGTGCATAGCGTGTGAGGGGCTGTTTGATAGAAATGACACTGGCCGGCTATGTAAAAGTGTGTCTGACAGGGGCAGCGACAGAGTCAGCGCTTTTTTTCCTCCCTCCTCACCCCCCACTGTTCAATCCATCCAGCTGCTGTCACCACAGGGGAGCAGACAATCTATCAAGGCATCAGGATGCATTCTCCTCACCTGCGCTGCGCCTTTAATGAACAGCCAACATGATCCCGGCTGACAAGCAGGAAATGGATGTAATAAAGATTGTTTCTGCATGCTCTTTGCATCCCTGATAAATCACCTCGCTGTGCAACAGATACGGGAGCCACATGGAAATTTGATTTCACACGGCAAGGGGGAGGAAGAAGAGAGCAGTGGGGGAAAAAAGAGCTGCTTGTGGCAGGGCCACTCTATTTTATTCTCCTTTTTTCTCCAGCGGAGTCGTGGAGTAAGGTGTGTGGGGGCTGAACGGAAGGACTGTTGTTTGTTCTTTTTTTTTTCTTGGGCTCTTTCTTATCCCACCAACGCTCTGTTAAGCTTGAAGTGTACCTCTGTGCCTGTAAGTCTATAAACAATAACAGATGATGTGTGCCAATGTTTACATAGGTGTCTGTCATCATACTTGGACATATCATTGATGTGTGCACTATGGGGCAGGGAGGCATTTTCCCAAACAAAAACACACAGGATATAAAGAAGAAACCTGCGAATAAAAACCTATTTTTATTGAAAAAAAATAAGCCTACTAAACATTGGAAAATAAACAAAATAAGACTCCTCGGTGTCTCTGAACATCCTTCCCTGCTGAACCAGACCGAGCTTCATTCCTAGGAGCACAAATATACACAATGTGCAGAGTTTGTAAGGGTCCACAGTTGTCCTCTAGGAGCCTCTGCAAACTGCAATTACACACAAACCCCTTCTGTGTTTACAAGTATCTTCATAGAAGAATCTGTCCACTTCAGTATTGTCATTGTCCCCATACTGTACACACACACGCACACACACACAGTGCATTCATAAAGCCATTCATGTCTGCAAGTCAGCTTGTTTCAAGTTATTTCTAAACTCACGTCTCCTTTTTTTGTTTTGTTTTTGAATTATCATAAAGGCAACCCTTCTTAAAAATAGGTGAGCTAATTTTGCATGCTACTCAACCCATCAGGATAATATTTTTGTGCACATTTATGACTGCATGCACATAGACTTCTTTATTTTATTGACTGCTCTGTTTTATACCACAGACTGCTCACACAAGTTAGCTGATTAAGTGATCCAGCTCAGAATGTTGTTTCTGCTAGAGACAATGCACGTGGCAGCCACGTTAGTGTTGCCGAATGCTTTTGTTGGTATTATTACTGTGAAATTGACACTTAATATCACTGGTGTTTTGGAGCGTGCATATCGTCTCTCCTTCCTTCCACTAACCCCATGCTGGACACACAGCCTGTCCTGCTCACCACCCTCATGCTCCCAGACACACCTGGCAGAGGCCTGCACTCTACTGAGTACAATCTTCTAGATCGTTCTTGTTTAAAGATGCAGACAGTCATTTCAGGAATTTTTTTGAGTGAATTTTGGTGACTTCAGTTTAAAACTGATTAAAATGTTCCTGCAGGTTATGATGTTAACAGGTGTTGATTTTCCACTTATTATTTTTAAATAATGGTTGCTTGATTTCTGCCAGAGGCTGGAATAAAGAACATTAGTAAAGAACTTATCAGTTGTCCAGCTCAGACATAACCCTGTTTAGCTGCTTAGCTTACATGCTTTACGTTGGTGGTGTTTATCCAATCCAATGAAGATCAGGACAGGGCTATGAATGTTTGCTTGAACTCTGATAGCATGAACAATCAGCTTCCACTGAGTGTGGTGATACAAAGCAGTAGATGTGCTAGTTGTTGACAGGGCTTTATTTTGAAATGCAACCTGTAACCTCAGAAACTACTGTAGCTAGCTAGTGATGTGCTCATTGGCATTGGCAGTAACACTGTGTTATCACTCTAGGTTAGTTAACCAGCCATATTAACCAAAGGCTAAATGGGGAGTTTTCTTATGTACCCTGTACACCAACATAACCGACAGGGTGAATGTTTAACCTACGTCTCACCACAAGTGTTTTTACAGCAAACTGAGAACATTAGAACTTCACAAGCATAGATGTATTAGCATGAAGGCCTATACCACAGTGCAACAGCCCCATTCAAAGACACACCATAAGACCACGCAATACACAACGCTAGCAAGCATTCACCCTCATGGCCCGCTGTCCAAAGCCACTCTAGGAGTCCTCTTAACAGAAAGGCATTCATATTGCAGAGTACAGGGAGAGCAAGAGAAATGAGGGGGGCGAAGAAAAGAGAATAATGATTGGAGCTGGGGAGAAATAATAGTGGGAGAGCAGGAGAAATACATGGGGAATGGAATATAGGAGAATAAAGGGAGAGCGAGATTGAGATAGGGAGAGGATGGGAGAAGGAAGAGTGTGATAGGGAGGGAGGGGGGATGCAGATATGGGGGTGGGTGGGTGGGTAATTTATGATTTAATCTAATGCAGTGTGGACCTGCTGTAAGTCACACAGACCTCAGCTGGGAAAGCGAGGGAGGGAGAGACAGAGAAATCGAGAGAGACATTAACCTTTCCTTGAAGCGAGTGCAGAGCTTTTTTATCTGACCACCATCCACCCCTGTAAACCTTTTCTCCTCTCCACCTCTACTCTACCCCGACTTTACCAACTGCTCCTCTAGGCCTGCATATCCCAAATGCATTATGTAATCACAATCAAAATGGTTCCAGTAAATTTCTCAAATTAAATGAAGTTGATTTTGTTACAGTGCAGCTAAGCTTTTTCTCTCATTTCTCTAAACACCTGATGCTGGGTCTTTTACACAGAAAGTGATGCCTACATGTCTGCCTACACTTCTGATGTGTTTGGAACAGTAGAAAACTAGTGTAGAAAGAAACTCAGAAGAAACTCAAACTTCATCAGCAGAATAAAGCCCAAGGAAAAAGCTGTCAGACGACCACCCACACGGCTTGACTGACAGAGTGAAAACAAGAAAGATGGAGACAACCTCAATAACAAAATACGAAATTTAGCTATTGCAAAAAAAATCACATCAGCAGAATGTGTGTGTTTTTCTCCACACTCATCCCACACCTCAGTGTAAGGTAAAATACAGTCAGTCTGCAACATGAGCTGCCCAAGCAATCAGTTGTTGCCATGGGCGTTGCTGCTGGCATTTTTAGTTTGGTTTTTTTTTTTTTTTTTGTACATCTTGAAAAATAAAATGTGATTTTAGGTCCACATATCACATGGAAAGATACTTCCTGATCCTGAAAAATGAGTTCGTACAATGCAAAGGTCAGAAAATATTGGTGGTAGCCTCATTATATACCTTGTTTGAGTGAAATATCCTAAATAATCACTATCATCAATAATCTGGTTCTGCAACTCTCATTGTTGATGCTTTCTTAAAAAAATACGTTCAGTTGTCATCTCATCTGGTTATTCAGACTTTGATTATACAGGCAAGTCATGTAGGGATGAGTAAACTATGAGGCTGTTCACACTGATAATTAATGTGTGTCTCCTCATGTACCCCCAGTGACCACTTGTGATGGGAGCTCACTTCTTAGCTCCGTATGCAAATAAACACATATAACACTGAAGAAAGCAGACATAGTGCTTTTCCAGGAAGCAAGAATTAACTAAACTAAAAAAGAATTTCTCATCAACAGCATTTCATCAAGTTTATGAAGTTTCTCTTAACTCAACAACCCACATAATTTTGAAACTTTTTAAGGAACTGGGGGTTTCTTCTATGGATGACAAAGAATTGGCCTGTACTGGTTATCATTTACTACATTTCTAAACTTTGGGTGCTTTTTGGGACTATTCATGCTTGTATTTAGAGCTGTCCACATGTGATTAGATGACAGATGATAAAGTCAGGTGTAAACAGGCTCTATGATGTAAACAAGTATTAATTTCCTTCTCTTTTAACAGTCCTGAATATGTAGGTTTTCATTTTGTTCAGTGTCAGATTTCATCTGATACACTTACAATAACGCATATGTGTCATATGTGATCTGCCCATGGAAAATTTTAATTATACTTAACTGTGTCACTGTGTTGACGTTCTTTCATTTACTTTTTGATGTACACTGATCAGCCGCAACATTAAAACCACCAGCTTAATATTTTGTAGGTCTTCTTTGTGCTGCCTAAACAGCTCTGACCTGTCAGGGGAAAGGACACAAGACCTCTGGGAAGATTTTGTGGTCACCAGCATCAGAATGTGGGATCCATTGGGTCTTCTGCATTGAGGGTGAGACCTGCAGGGTGTAGGCACCACCTGGTGGGAGGGGGGGTTCAACTTATTCCAGTGATTTTTTTCAGACTGTTCGTACATTCTTTTATTAATTCTGGTAGACTACTTCTCTAAGGTTGTCTTTGCAATCAGCACCTCCTCAACACTGACCAGTATTAGAAACTTTTGGGAGAAAATGCAAACATGTCCACACAGTGCTTATGGTCCCCATCTGCTGTATCCCCGACAAGTAGTTACATTTTTGAAAAGGGTCAGGTGCAAAACAGAATAGGTGGCATAAACACATTCATTCAGTCATACTTTATCTTATCCTTTGCAGGGTGGTGATGGTCTGGGGCCTATGTCAGATGACAGCAAAAGCTCTAGCATATGAAGTCAGCATGTAGTCAGTAGGTTTTGACAACTGTCCATTGTGAGACTGACAGTTATATGTATATGTTATAGGAGTGTGCTGCTAAGTAGAAGCAATACTCACAACAGTCTCACAACTGTCCATTGTGAGACTGACAGTTGTATGTATATGTTATAGGAGTGTGCTGCTAAGTAGAAGCAATACTCTTTTGAGTAAAGGTTTGGAAAAGTGTAAAAATGTTTGCAGTAAAGATGGAATATCAGAGAGAAGACATCAAGCCAAGTCTATGACCTTGACTACATAGCATTGTCTGTACTAAGGATGCCTGGAAAGAGAACAGACTGCACATAAATAAGTGAAGCAAAAGTCAGAGATACCCTGAACAACGAGGGAGAGGAGACAAGAGTTGAAGAGAGGATGAAGAAGTTAATCACAGACAACATATTATAAGAGAGCACTTAGCAAAACACACAGAGCAAACCGTGGCTAAGTCTTGTGGAGCTTAGATACCTGCTTCAGGGAGGGCCGCTTTTACCCCTGGCCACACCCTTGTCACTGATGTCACAGAAAGTGAAGCAAACATTATTTGTGTGCAGACATTCTGGCTTTGCTTCCTGCATGGTTACAGAGAAAGGAAAGCATTCAAAATGCAATGAACCAATGAAATCAGCAGCAGCAGCGCCTACTACTGGAGCGCAACTCTTGTGTGTGCATCAATAATCTCTCTCTAGAGAACCATTTGCCTGGATAAATATTGGTTTTGCGTTGGCCCCCGTAATGGCACCCTGTGCAGGCTGCAGGGCCCGTAAGTGACGTTGTCTGTCACGCCGTTGGCAGGCTGGCGTGGGAGTCGTTGGCACACTGTGGGGTCTCTCCAACGCTCATTTGAATTCGCTCGTCCCCAATCATGCCACTACACTCAGCAACTACACACTTCCACACTCCACTCACACAGTACTCCCACTACCTGTTTGGGCGCCGGCGCTCTCATTTGCATGAAATAAGATGGAAATGGAGCCCTTATTTATGCCAACAGAAATGGAGTGTGTTATTAAGGGCACTATTGTGCAAAAGAGACGGTGGCGGTAAGAATACATTACAGAGGCTATTTCTGGAGTGGCTCGAGTCACACAGAGGGTAATGCTTTACAGGTCCCTGATGACTTCTACAGTCGGGGCGCCAACACTGGATGAGCTGTGTGTATGTTTATGTGCATTTTGTATGTCAATGTGTGTATTTTTGTTTATGCATGTGTTTTATTGTTTGTGTCTGTGCGCATTTATCCCCAGTGCCTATGTGTGTCTGTGTGTGTGGCTGTATAGTTGCTCACGCCTGGAGAATTTGATTCTCGGAGATGATCGTTTGTATATTGCTGGGTGATGGATGGGTTTCCTGTGATTGACAGGTCTCCATTCATACAGGCTTCATTGTAAGTCTGTTTGTGTTGTGTAGGCTGGGCAGGAGGGAGGTAGAGCTCCATTTCTGTCAGTCAGGCATTGATACAGTGGTTCGAAGTGTTCAGTGGGTCATTTCTGTTTTATAGGAAGCTAAAATGGGAGGAGAAAAAAGGTCTAAAGGGAGCTGTTGCCCATTATTTAGTTCTGGAAATGCACAGCAATCTAGGCAGTTGTTTGTGTAAGAAAAATGATCCCTTAAAAAATAAAAATGTGCTTGTTCTTATCCTGTAATTGCAGCATCTTAACTTCCTTCTTTTTTATACTTATATGCCCTCATCATATTTTTACCACTGCGGGATATCAGCTAGTCAGATCCTGGTTTTTCCTGGGATTTCACACCAAAATCTCTTCCAATTTCTAGGGGAAAATACTTGCAGGAACACAGAATTTCTGGGATGTCTGCTTATCAGTCTGTAGTTTTTGTCATGCATACCCAACAATGACGCCTTCCCCAAAACACTACCGCACAACTACCACAGTTATAGTCCAACCTTAAAGTGATGTTAACACAAGAAATTTTTGGACCACTTTGTTATCTACGCTGCTTTCTGGTATTTATTTTTCATGCTAAAATTGTACCATATTGTTAAGCTGTGCTGCACAGTATTTTCAGCCATGCCAGGGGTGTGGCTCTAGGGATGAATCCTATGAAGAATCCTATGGTGATCACATCTCCCTCTCGTGTCACCAGAAATTTGACATTTGTGGTTGTGAGTCAAATGTCTCAGCAGGTTTTGCATTGATTGTCATGGAATATGGCACAGCTTCTGGGTCCAAAATGTGAAGCCAGTGCAGAAGTGCCTTAAACCTGTATCCTTTCTAAAGGCCAGCACAGATCAACTCCACTGGTTTCAAAAATAAATTTCATGTAACCTTATGAGAAATGACTTAAATGATTCATTACTATAGTAAACTGTAAATGTCCTAATAAGTTTATGGTCTCTGTCAGGTCTTTCAGGTCTTCTTCAACACAGCATTTAGAATAAAATAAATGAGAAAACGGGGTATGCTTTAGGGTGTAGTTGCCTTGTGATTGACAAATCACCAACGGTGTCCTAGGGTTCTTAGTTGGATTTAGTCAGAATAGAAGTGCAGCAATGTATATCCTTCCCAGTTTTGCCGTCTCATATAAATATGGTCACTTCTGGCTCCAGAAAGCCATATTCGAGGCTTCAGAACAGTAATTGATAAACCAATGGGTGACATCATGTTGGCTCTGTCCACTATTTATCATACAGTATCACATGTGTGTCCTACAGGATCAGGGTGACTTGTAATAACTTCCTTGATCCTTGATCCTTTAACATACCACCTGGTGCCACCATGTCTATGTTAATCAGATACGTGGGATAGAGGCTCTATTCCTAAATCAGACCGCTCAACAGCAAGAGCATCTTTTGTGCAAATACTCTGACAGGCTCCTGTTACAAATGGGCATCCAACAACAATGCTGCTGCCCCTCAATGAAAATAATGCTGTGAAATGGATGCATTGGGCGAATTTTCCTTATCTACCACTGAACAGGGCGTCTGGTTCAGTGAAAATTAAATGAAAATCTAGTGTGTTAGTGAATGTAACTCCATATAGTAATAGCCTAGATCAGCACTGTAAAAATTGTTATATAGTCATCAATAAACAGTCAGACATTCAAACCATTATGATAAAAACAGAAGATAAGACATCTTCGTATGATGTTTCCTATGAATAGTGTATTATTATTATTATTTGTTTTTTGGGTTATTTTAGGTATTGTTCTACTATCGCACAGGAATTACATCAATGTTCGAATAAAATAAGTTGATATTCCCAGCAAGTATTAATTTTTTTTAGATCATGGGAAAACATGCAACTCTAATTTTGACCCATTTTAATATTTTCAAATCTCTTCTCTCTCTTGCCACAACTGCAGTGCTACACCCATGGTGGTTTTTACATTGCAGGAAAATAGACCCTAATTTTCTTGTCACCTTTTACTAACCCCAGGGGACAACTAGTCCTTTCTCTGACCTGACCTGACCTGACGTGACCACACTGACCTTTTACATCCAGCCCAAACCTGAACCTGCTCAACCACTAACGCTTGACTGGCCCCTGGATGACCTGCGACCTTTGACCCGATCAGGTCTTGTGTTCCCAGGCTTTGGAGCGAGACCACTCTGGGTAAATATTATGAGCTGCTCAACTGGGTGAGTCCTGCAGCTGCACTGTGACGTGGACTAAGACCAATGAAAAAAATAAAAGAAATGATGAATTTCTTCTTCTGCTGTTTTTGTTTACATTACAGCTGTTGTTTTGTGGCTTTGTCTATTTGCATATTGATTGAATATCATATTTAACAGCTTATAGTGGGAGTGTCTTTGATGAAAGAGTGTAGCGAAATTGACTTATTTATGAAAGCCCTACCTTGTTTTTTTGTTGTTGCTTTTTTACATACCTTATAATGGATTTTATTAGCATGTGAGTAGCAGGCTGAGAGCACAACTCATCTGTCCTCTTGAAAGGTGGCCACTGTGAATACCAAATGGTAAAACAAGAGGAGAAAAAAAAGTTACCCATTAACTGGAAACCCCCTCCCCTCGCTTCCCTAAGCTAAATTGGTGTAAATAGTATTGTTCCCCTCTCTGTCAAAGATATATGGAATGTCGTTTCACTGATGGCTTCAGTAAATGCTACAGCCAGCCAGGCAGGCGTATAGATATAACAGATCTGCTCCAACACTGCATCTAACCACTGGGCTGTGTAACTGGCCCTATACTGCATTTGTCATGTAAAGCGTGTGTTTATGTGTGCGTGGGCATGTGCATGCGTATTCACAGTCACCGAGGAGATGGAAACAAAGCAACTGAAGCAAGTAGGAAGAGAAAAGAGAAAGAGGGGAAAGGAAGGAAGAGAAGGAGAGCAGAGAAAGCTGTTGTCGGGAAAACACACATCAAATAAACTAATGCCAAGGCCAGTGTGGTACCATAACTTCTCTGTTCAACGAGAGGTCAAACTGGGGTCAACCTCTATTGATTTCTTTCCGGGCTTTGTGGAAGTATTTCTCTCTACTAATAGCAAGTGCAGACCTTCACCCTCACTGGATGTGATTTCTCAGTAATGTACGAGAGAGAACTATTTCTGGATTGATATTGAAACATCATAAAGACATCGTATATAGAGACCAAGTACCGACTGTAAGATAACAGACAAAATTTAATTTAATGTGTGACTTAATATACATCCCTTTTTCTTTGTACATTCATGCATAGCTGTGTGTGTGTGTGTGTGTATACTTACTTCTTTAGTTGTTGGGATAGAAATCTGTTTACACAGTCACATTGTGAAGACTCTCCGACAAAATACAAGTCCCCACAATGTAAATCCTTAAATATTAGGGTGAGGACTTGCTTTTTGTGGGTGTGTGTGTGTGTGTGTGTATTTTTACTTTATGTTTGCAGGGATGCAAGCTTATTCTCATGTGTACTACATCTGTGTGTGTGTGTGCGTGTGTGCATTCACTTACATGTCCGTGTGTTCCTGTGTTCGCTAAAGCGTGCAGTGATGGATCGCAGCAGTTCCCTGTTTACCTAGCCTCATGATTTCCTGTGCGTGCATGTAACAAGTGGAGTTTGGCAGGATTAATGAGCACACAGCTTGCTGAATGGGTGTTTGGCTCCACAAAGCACTCCATCATGGCCTGATGCTGCTACCATATCCCGCACACACACACAAACACACACTGTGCACTCTGCAACTCACCACTTACCCCTGCTCTTAATTACACATGCTTAGCCAAGTCCCATTAACCCCCCCCCCCCCCCCCATGCTAAACAATGTTCAAACGTCCACATTTCTCATAGAGTGCACTGTTTAGATATAGTTTCCCCACTGCAGCTTATAGGAGGTAGATTGTTTTAATATGTTTACTCCAGAGAGGCACAGAGAAATACTCAATAGAAAGTTTCAGATCAATCCCAAAATTGAGTTTGGTGGCCATCTTTTCCATCTATGTCCTAATTGAAGTAAATATAATGAAAACATATGTGTTGCTGTATGTGTTTTCACCTACACAAAGAATGTGCTGTTTGGAATGAAACTGTAACATTTGGGTAACTTTGTTTGGGTTGTGTTGGATGGGTAAATGATGATGAATGATTGACTGTTTGTAAAGATGGATGACATGAGAGTTTGTCAAATGTGAAGCCAGAGCACCTGGATGGCCCCCTGGTGTCAGGCTCCAGTACAGGTCATGAATCCCTCCCCATTCCTGTTAGCAGATGGGACATGGGCCAAACTAAACTAGAATACACATCAAATATTTTTTTTTACAACGATGGTCTCTGTCATTTTAAATAGTTCTTACAATGCTGACATATGTACAGTTGTTTCATTCTGACAAGTTTACCTTTAATTAGTTATTAGTTTGTTTAAAAACGGACTCAAAATGTCATGATTGACAGTGGAGGTGGCACTGTCTTCAATAGAAACACAAATGGCAAATGTATTAAATTGAAGCTTGCACTAGTGGAAGGTAGTAGCCACATGTTTAGAGGAAAATACAGCAATTTAA
This sequence comes from Scatophagus argus, assembly GCF_020382885.2. Classification (NCBI taxonomy): domain Eukaryota; kingdom Metazoa; phylum Chordata; class Actinopteri; family Scatophagidae; genus Scatophagus; species Scatophagus argus. The sequence continues at coordinate 5,749,637 of NC_058501.1, forward strand.
ATGTCAAACTCAATTTGCTAACATTAGCTTTGGGAAGTTGCCTGCTGACAGCAGTTTTAAATCTGTTCTCCAGCTCAGCTTTGTCAATTCTGAGAAATTTGCTCGAGTGACATCATCGGGGTATCTTGTAGTAATGGGGCAAGTTATTTGGTAAGTTCTAATAAAAAGTCACAATCCAGTTGCATTATGAGAATTGTTGGAGCTTATTCCTAACTAGGGAAGAGAAGTGCAATGCACATTGGTTGCATTGTGATTTCTGGAGTGTTGACATGTGATGGTAATAGGACATTCTGTCAAGAAGCTGCTGGTGTGTAGGCTTACGGTATATTCACAATGACACTCACAAGTCCAGTAACTTTATAGAAATGTAATACTACAAGCTAGCCATCTTGCTGATTAACAAGCTAACACTACCATAGCTTTTTTTTTTTTTTTTTTCAGAAAATGTAGCTCACAGTGCTTTGTGGTACAGTTTACTGTGTCATCTTCAGCTACATTAGCCACGCATATGATAAGGATTTATAGTTAATCACTATTAATTCAGGGCTGCTTTAATCATTCTGCATGTCTATAGCACTTTATTAATCAGAGATGATCTCACTAGTAAAGATTTCTCATACCAACCCCTTTGTCACATTAGTGTTGCAGGGCTCTCAGCATCCTAATGCCTGCAGCTGGATACGTAAAACTGAATGTGTAAGGGCTAAATTCTCATACCCTCGTGTGTATGTGTGACAGAAACTAACTGAAATGAAATGTGTTTTAGAAGGCACATACATATATTTATATTTGTGTGTTTTATAAGTTGGTGTGCACATCAGTGTCTTTGTATGCCAATGTAAGTCCTTATTCATGTGCAGGGTTTGCAAAACAGTAATATTCTGATTGTATGATTGCATATGTATATGTTGTGTGTGTGTGTGTGTGTGTGGCCTGGTAGAATGGATGACAGGAGGGTAGAGCAGAAATCAAATCACTTAATTGCTACATTTTTCATGTCCATCTTTTGTTTTATGGCGGCTGAGGGCCGGCAAGCGACTCTGGCTGTGATTCATGGATGTTAGGGAGGCCAGTGAGCAGCGCCATCCCTCATCGGCACTGGGCCGCCCGCGTACCCAAAGCACCCACACAATTACAATGATGAATATGACTTGTTTTTGTTTTTTGTTTGTTTGTTTTTTCTTTTCTTTTTTTATTCTTTTACTTCACTACCTTTATTGGGTCTTAGTGAGAAAAGGGTGGTGCTTAAAGCAGCCGCTGAGCTGTCAGAAATAAACAATTTACCATTTCAGGCTCATCCCTCCCTCTGCACCCTCCCTTATGAGGGCTGAGCCCACTGAGACTGGGAGAGAACAGATACAGACAGATAGGCATGCATGGAGAGAAGGAGAGGGAGATCCAGATAAGGAAGAGATAAATATAGGGAGTGGAGACGAGGGATATGTTCATAGATGGCTGTGAGGAGATGTAAGGAGTGGGGGATATCAAAATGGAAAGACGGAGTGGAGATGTTAAAGCGGAAGAAACAGAAAGGTACAGGAAGTAAGTTGGAGATACTACAAGATACTACGTGTCTGGAAGAGAGACATAGAAGATGAGAAGGAGGTGGATAAGAAGAGGGAGGACAGATAGTGATGGTGGTGGCGGTGGGGGGGAGTCATATGAGAGAATAAGAGCAGCACCGGAAGAAAAGATAAGACCAAAAGGGAGTAAAGAGATAGAGGGAGGGATAAAATCATCGAAAGAAGCTTTGTAGTATCATCTTGGGTGTGTGACATGTCAATACTCGACCTTCTGCTTGCTTTTCCTTTGTAACTTTGATATACACAAGACCACTTTAATACACGATATTTATAATTTATAATATTTATATAGATACAAATACAAACCATGTTTTGAAGTTTTACTGGTATTTCTTCTTGATCCTGACCAATATTGGATTTTTGAAGCTGAATGCAATAATTGAAGTGTATGCATTTTCTTTTTAAAAGGTTGTGATAAAGACAGAAAAACATTTTATAGATATCACTAAACTAAAACAGCACAGGAAATACAGCAATAAATCTTAAACCACAGAAACCAGAAATACAACCAAAGGTATATTAAGATTGAGATTAGATAAATAAAACACCTATTAAAATAGCATCTATTAAAACAAACAAGCAAAAAAACTGTAATAAACTATACTAAACACCACAGTTAACAATCCTGACCTTGAGAAAATATGACATGAGTAACATGAGCCTGGCAGTACATAATTTGCAAGCTGGCTTTTTCTGTCACCAGGCATTTAAGCTCACGTGAGTTTTTCCCACTGTGACTTGTGAAAATGCCTGTTGAAGGAATATGAATATACGAAGAACGCCTCCATCATACAGCATGCTAAAGCAGTGTACACTGCTCGGCCCCATTGTGTTGACTACTGATTATTTATAAATTCATAAACATTCACACAGTGTACATTTTTTGCCAGAATTGGAGTGCTTGTAGGCGGACTTGCCCTTCATTTAGTTGAAAGAGTTCTGTCCATTAAAACATTGGCACCTGCCAATAATCAAATTCTATAAATCATTATTTATTAATCAGAATTTTTGTGTCCAAACTTCTACCACCTGCTCCTTTAACAATTTAAGTCAAATGTGAAGGCCATGTATTAAAGATGAGTTTTGCATGTAGTTGTTTTTACTTTGTCAGAACATCTCTAAGTTTTAAAGATTTTATAAAAATCTGCAGTGCAATAAGCGGATGATATCAGCATTAACTGACTCAAATTGGAATCTTGAGACATCAAACTTAAAACCACTGCTGTCCAGACTTGTCTATATATTTGTCTCACACACACCTAAACTGCTGTCATAGCAGGCACACACACACGCTCTATAATAGCTTTGATCACACACATACAAAAAAAACCTGCTCTGGCAGTGAGGTTGCCTCCCCTTCGTCTCTCCATAAAGGAGAGTGCTGCACCAGGGCCTCACACACTGCGCTAAACACAGAGAAACAGACAAGAAAAAGCAGATGAAACAAAAGCTAAGCTTCAGACGTCACGTCCGCTCAGCACTTTGTCTGTGTTCTGAGTTTGTTTGCATCCCTCACAGCAGTGGACAGAAGTGGGTTAGCGTATACTGGGTAGAAGAAATAGCTGCAGGCAGGGACAGTGCGTGTGTGTTCGTGCATGGCTGGGGATTTCTGATGATTATATGTGTGTTTTGTGTATCTCTCTCACCCATACCCACCTGAATGACAGAGGAAGTGAGATGTGATGTCATTTATGAAAGAAAATACTGTTACAGGTCTGAGTGTTGAGTCCCAACTTTATTACTTTACTTACTTTATCAGTGACAACAGTTATACAGTACACTAACTGCCTCCCTGAATGTACTTTATTAGCAAAAGCAGTTTGGAATAAACAGATGAATAGCTGGGTACTTAACATGAGTGCTGACAGCCACAGTGGCCAAACAGGCAATGAAAAGAACACCACCCAGAGAAAATCAAACTCCATAGTCACAGCAGTTGATGTTTTGCACCTTAAAAAGTCAGAACTGCTGCCTGTAATAAACTAAGCTTTAGTCTCAGGCAGAGACAGTCCAACAAGTGCAAGTTACATTTTAGGCTGTAAAGGCACAGAAAATCTGTGACACAGAAACAATAGAGATTACATTTTCTTCAGTTCAAAGCCCAAACAGGCTCACATTGTATCCTGAAAACACAAACAACTACACTGATTTGATTTAAAGGAATCCGCTCTCGGCTGCAGCATCTCGTAGAGTCTCACAGTGCAAACACAACAAATACAGACAGCTCGATAGGAGGGGTTAGCAAAGTCTCTACACTCCCTGTTTTACATTTCTGTGGATAACTCTCCCCTGCGCTCATTACATAAAGACATGTTTTTTTTTATTGTTGGTTTTTTTTTTTTTTTTTGTTCTTAGGGTAAAGAAAAGTAATTGAATAGATGTAAAACACAAGAGTCCATCAGACTTCAGCATTGTACTGATCCAAGATCTGCTCATTGCTCAAGAGCCGCACATAGTTTGTAATAAATGTGATTTGAGGGCAGCACTGTGATGAAGATATTTTGTAACCAAGTTAACATTTTTAGATGACTGTGAATTAGCACCTATTCTTCAGAACAGAGAAACCAAAAGGAAGAAACACAGAAAAGTACAGCAGGGCAAAACTTAAACGAGAAACAGTAAAGATAAAAAAAAATGTAAATTATTGTTGTTTGCTTGTTCCTTTGTGGGATGTTGAGTTTCACATGATTCTGTGAAACCCAGTCAGAAACACACTGATTATCACAAAAATACAGTCAAATAATAAAATTAATTCTTACAGTTGAAATGTTAAAATATTTTTGTGTATCAGTATGTCCATTGATATTATTGCCAACTATTTTCTAAGGCACCAAAGATTGTTTTCCAGTCAGTTTCTTTTTTTTTTAACATTTTTTTTTAAAGATGTGGGATAGGACAGAGAACATATAGACTTGCTTCAGATGGTTAGTTCATTTTTCTGATCCATCAACACTATACCTATATGTCATCCGTCCATATCTATTAGAACATATACAGTATAATTAGCTTTTGCTTTATACAGTATTTATAGATACAAGAGTCAGAACAGAACAGCCAGTTAATGAGGAAGACTTCAGTGCACTACTGGCCGCGGGGCACACGGTGAACACTGTGTGTGTGTGCACATGTCTGTATGTGTGTGTGTGTATAGACTGTAGCCAGCTTTTAAATATTAATCTCAAGGTCAAAGGGAGGGAGCTTTTTGATATTCATGCAGGGTGCTGTATCCTGTGCCTGGTGCTGAAGCCCTACCCACGCTGCCGCTCTTCTCACTGGCTCACTGGGTCATTATGTCTGCTACTGTTTCTCCTTTTCTTTCTCTGATGTGTTGGCACAATATTGAACCTGACTTTTTATGCTTTCAAACACAGAACATATGCAGCCATTTAAAGGTGCTGCATGTTCTGTAACATTTTAACAGTAAAAATCATTACCACGTTCAAGATTAGCAGCTTCTCCGTAAATAACATTGTGTGTGGCTGTGAAGCATTTCGCGAAATTCAGATTGTCTCAGTGTCATGTGAGAGTGGAAAACTCCTTTGTATTGTATACTCATTTAGTCATACTCTTAGTTAGCTAGGAGAAAGTGGAAACAAATGAGCAAAGGTTGACCCCAGCAGTTAAGCAGCAGCATGACTTTTTGACAGGAGCTACAGGTTTTAGTGACACTCTGATCCACTGATGAAGGATTTTTTACCATCTTCAGGAAGTTGCAGCAATATAGTTTTATAAATGAAAACAGTAAAACAAAAACAGAAACAGTATAATTATTGCACAAGCTAAAAAAATAATGCTGTATGAAAATGTCAACAGTGTCTTCACTTACACATACAAAAAATGTCCCATTAAATTTCACTGAGTGAGGTGTGTAAGTTTAAAACCAAGTCTTGGTATCAGATCGGTTATTATCAGTGTAAACGTTCTTGTAGTTCCATGAAACTGACGCTAACATGCAGTTTGTTCTCCGCACATGGTGTTGATCCAGCAACAAGTGTGTTCTCAATATTCTGAAGCATTTGTGTCACACAACTGGCAGAGAAATCTTCTCTCAGTAACCTAGAGAATGTCCAGACGCTACGACAACAACAAGAAGACAACAATCATAAGAAATAGTTGTTAGAAATAGTATATATTACAATATTATAATATATATTACAGGGCTTTAAATGATAAAGTAAGTAAGCCAGTAACCCACCGGATGAATAATTAAAACATCACCTGCTGCTTTCATGAAATGATGTGATATAATCCATAACATAAATCATTTTTTTGTGTGGTGTCAATTTTAAGCACAAACATTAGCAATATGATGATCAACACTCGCATTAATAATGCTCTTATGTACCATAACAGTTAATGACACTTGTGATGACTGTATGAAGCTTTTTCCTGTGTTGAGCTTTGTGTTGCTGAGCAAAGAAACAGATCCAACAAGCATCCAACTCTGCAATATTTAGTGCATTTCTTTTATCTCAAAATCATACATTAGATTGTGAGTTTATTGTATTCACTGTAGTGTGTGTGTGTGTGTGTGTGTGTGTGTGTGTGTGTGTGTGTGTGTGGGCACACATCTAGATCTTCATCACCGCAGTCCTACACTGTAGTTAAGTTGAGAGCTCCTGGGACTCCTCATTATTTAAGCCATTTATCAAACTGGCCCTTTCGTCCCCTGTGGTAGAACACAGGTGCGCGTACAGACACATGCACACATGCACGCGTGCACATACACATGCTCACACCAGGGACGGATGTTACACAAAGGAAAGTATCATTTAGACTTCTTCCTCCATTTGGTTAGGAGAGGATACTAAACCCATAGCAAACACAGAGTGTGCATTACACAAGAAGAAATGAATCAGAGCACTGTACTGCACCCACTCCTCATTCGTTCAGTCAGGATCTGCTGTACAGTCATGTTGTGTCATGTAGAGGTTGATAAGGTTCAGTGTGAACATGGCTGGCCAGGGACTTAATGAGCTACACCCTTATTTCTTCTAGAGAGAAAGTGCTGATACATACAGTACATCTGGCTCTTCCCAAGCCGTGTGCTTCTTTATGCATGGTAATACAGTTCAAGGGTAGTGCTATCATATACAATTCAAATGCCACTGAACATGATAATTATGTGTTTCCATTAAAACCCTTTGCTTGAATGTGTTTCTTGAATTGCATTTTTAAATTTTCTCTTAATTAAATTTATAATGAATGAATATTTTTATTTAGAAACTCTAAATGGAGGTGAGTGACATGTTCAGTAGTAGGCCTTATGGTAAATATGTGGAAATTGGGATGTGTGGAATTTGGGAAACAGATTCCTCTATTAGCATTCTGTCAGGGAGATTCAACCCCAGGATTTAAGACCTGACCTGGTGCTGTCATCCAACAATCAGTGGTACTGAGCAAGGTGGTATAGTGGCACAGGATGAAACCTTGATACATGTAACTAGCGGCTGTAGCTACAACCTCCATCTGTTTGCTAAAGGGATTCTCTGTAAGGGACTTTATCAGGTGGCAAAGTAATCTCGTGAAGCAGCTGAAGAGAACAGTCACTGGTGGTGTCAGCAAATGAAAAGACATCAGTGGGAGACCAAAACACTGGCGATCTATTTCATCCTGAGCACTGAAGTTTTATCTCACATGACCTTTAGAAACAGGAGTGGTTGTCCCATTCTGCTCATGCTTATTTTCTCTCTCTCTCTCATTTTTTATAACTCTAACTACTAACTATTTGTCCATAAATCTTTTATGTGTTCATGTAGCATACTGTATACATCCAATAGGGTCTGAATAATTGCATCCAGTGAGGTAAATTAAAGCATACTGCCTGTCTGTTGTGGAAAGAAATACTGTTCAGCATTTTAGGAAGTATGCTGATTAGCTTTATTTCTGAAAGCTAGAAGCTTTGATGGGCACAACTCTCATGTCTGTTCATAAATGCAGCATTTACACCTTGTTGTTCAGGTCGGAAAAAAGTAACTGCGTCAACAAACCATGGACTAAATTACTGCAAGCCAGCATTCCTCATAGTTACATCTGAATAAAATCCAGTTTTAATACTAATATGAGAGATTTAGCTAATTTAAAATGAGCTATACACAATTAGTTTGTCTCTGGTTTAAATGTGCAGAGCTAACTCATAGAAACAAAATAATATCACACCTGTGAGCACTCAATGATCAGAATAACAGGTGACTTATGTGTTTCTCCCACTTTGCTGACAGTGCGGGTGTACAGACATGAAGCCTAACTTATAAAGACTAGAAGTGGGAGAAAAGAGCTAGGCTGATTAAAAATATCCCCACTAACGCCTCTACAGCTCACCAACTAACACGTTCCAGTCTAATTTGTACAGAAGC